>NW_008353937.1:1046330-1057941 GCF_000622305.1 Nannospalax galili
TCCTCCTCCCCGTCCCCCCGTCCTCCTCCCTGTCCCGTTCCCCTCCCCGTCCTCCTCCCCTCCCCCTGGTCCTTCTCCCTGTGAAGCATTGTTAGCTTTCACCTCAGGGACGCCTACACAGGAGGAACACCTGACTAGATGAAAGGAAAGCAGCACAGGCTTGAAACCTCAGCTACTTGGGGGGCTGAGGCAGGTGGACAGCCAGTTCACCTCCAGGACAGAAAATGTAGTGGAACTGTCAGAGCTTGGTGGGAGTGCCTGCCTAGCAGGTCCCAGGATCTAGGTTCAATCTCCAGCTCTGCCAAGTAAATGAATTAATGTAAAAATAAAGAGCATAGCTGGGAGTGGTGGCACACGCCTGTAGTCCCAGCCCTCGGGAGGCAGAGGCAGGTGGATCTCTGTGAGTTCAAGGCCAGCCTGGTCTACATAGCAAGTTCCAGGATAGCTGGGGCTACAGGGAGACCCTGTCTCAAAAAGATCAAAGTAATAATAATAATAATAATAATAATAATAATAATAATTAATAAATAAATAAATAAAAAGCATAGAAAAGCCAAAGTTTTGGCAGGGGACTCCAAAGTGCCTGACCTCTAACAGCCGCTAAAGACCTCTTTCAGACCTTTCATGCTACTTTGCAGTCAGAGCCAAGGGAGCCTCCACATATGGGTGCCCCATTCAGGGTCCTGCAGAGCTGTGCCTCTCTGGACGCCCTGGCCAACCCTACCTCCCTTCCCTGAAAGGAGTCTTGGCTTCAAGGCAATGGGGACACTGGACACTGCATGGCCTGTTCGTCCCTTATGGAGTGGCGGTGAGATGGTATTCTCCAGTCCTCTGGGGATAGTCAGCTGATCCAAGGACTGGGCTGTGGAATCATAGACCCCCGGGCTACAATTCTGTCATAAGACAGGGAGCTGTCTGTATCCTGTGTGCCCCAAGGTGGGGCCCTGCGCATGCTTATAAAGCATACAGTGGGCGAAAGCAGGCAGAGCTGATCCTGGCCATCCACATACCTCACTCCTACCAGGAGAAACGGAACGTTGCTCTAAAAATACTGCCATGTTGCAGGCTGTGTGGGCAGTTGGTTACCTCCTTCATTTGCAATTAAGGTTGGCTCCACTCCAGAGGCGGGGGCTGGGGCTGTCTGAGAGGAGACAGCTCAGGGGTTCCACTGTCAGCACCCTCCCCCCACCTACAGCAGAGTCAGTCAGTCTGCTCAAATAGGAGGGGGTTGGTGGCATCAGAAATTTGAGGTAGAGACCACAGTCCTGGCCCGAACTGCATTGATCTAACCCACAGGGTGTTCACCGGGGTAATCCTCAGTGGGGTTACAGTATCCACCTGAGACGTTTCCCTAGAAGATGAGGATTTAAAGACAGACAGTGCCACCTCATGGGGCTTTCCTAAGAGGGGAGTTCCTATTCAAAAGCAGGGGCCTGGCAAGGCCTTTGCAGCAGCCTACTCATGACAGGCTCTGGTGGGCATAGAGGAGGATACCCCAGGAAGGATGTCCTGGGCCCATCATGGCTGGGATTGACCTCCCCAGGCCAGGCTCTGAGCTCCAGGGGCTCTGAGGTCTGCTGCCACAGAGACCTGATGAACACCTAGGAAAGCCCAGCCCCCCACACACACATGGAGGGGGAGGGGTGTGACCAGTGCTGTGGTCTCAGTGTGGGGAGGACTAAGGAAGCAACCTAGGGACAAGGGGGTTGGCCTGGGCTCCCAAGGGGCCAAGGGCTAGCTACTTGGACTGGAGGAGGGATGCCCCTGAGCAGGGATAGGAAGAAGTGAACATCCCTGCCTTCACTCTGGTCCACCTGAAAGGCCGGATTCATGTTCCAGCCCATCCCGTCCTTCTCCCAAAGCCACAGAGGCCATTGAGTGTCCCACCCAGGGCTCCTCTGCTCCCTGAAAGATTAAAAAAAAATCTGGATTTTCATGATGCCAATGGATGGCCCATCCTGGGCAGATGCAGGAGCCAAGCAAGTGACAAAGCCTGGTGAGCCAGCCCCTAGGAGACATGGAGACGTCCCCAAACTCAGAGAGCACGTTCTAAGGTGAAATTTAATATGAGGACCAGGAAGGATAAATTCTGTTACACAATTTTATTTCACAGCCTCCCCTGAGTTGAATAGCAATTGCCGATGTGGGGCTTGTGTTATAAATAGAAGTGCTTTCAGGGCGGGAGGCCTGGGGACTGCCTGCCACCCCCTGACTTTGCAGGTGGCTTTCCTTTGTCACCCTGGGCTGCTGCAGCATGGGGCTGAGAGGGAGGCAGGGTAGAGGTATCATGCCCCTAAAACCAGTGGCACCGAACCCATGGGATGCCATCTCTCAGTGACAGGAGGCCCCGCTCCTGCAGAACACCCCTCTCCTCCCTTTTCAATGGAATTACTAGAATATACCAGGCAATATGGGAGAGAGGGAGGGAGGGGAAGAAGGGAAGGGGGAGAGCGAGAATAAGAGAGGGGGAGGGGGAACGGGAGGAGAGAGGAGGAAGGAGGGAACTCTGGTGTCAGAGGGCCTTGGCAGAGGAAGCCAAGGATGCTCCCATGGGTCTTAGTGCTACGATGGGGCCTGGGGATTGTGTCACTGCTAGAGTCAGGTAGGGTACAGATAGACCCTGGAGTGCAGGGACAAGGGGCCTGAAGAACCGAGCACAGAGCAGGCAAAGGGTCCTGGCTGAGAGTCCCTTCAGAAACAGAGGATCTGATCACAAAATCAAGAGATGGGAGGTCACAGAGGACCTTCTTGCCTAATCCAGGGGATGCAGAACAGTGCTCAGGGCCCCTTGGAGGGGACAGTGACATGGAGAAGCACAGCACAGGGCTTCTGGGAAGTAGAAGGAAGTGGGCCACAGGCAAGCTGGGTATGGGAGTGGGTCAGAAATAGACTGAAACTGCAGCTGCCAGCAGGAGAGCAGAGGCAGCCCGTGCTTGTTTGGAAACACACTGCTGAGATGTTGGAAGCTGCATTCTCCCCCAGCACGGGTAACCGCTCACACCCACCTCTCGAGATCTACAAGGGCACATGCACCCTGAACCACTGGATGGGGTCCTGGGCCGGGGCCAGTACAGGTGTGGGAGCAGTGTCTGGGGCTCTGGTTCTCTCTGGCATTATTTTTCTTGGTTCTAAGGGTCATATGCCAAACAGCCCTACCTGCATCCAGGAGGGCCCAGGTTGGGCAGCCAGCCCTGGGCCAGCTGGGGTGCTGAGACCATCTCTGCCTCAGGACCTCAGACAGGTCAAGACCTGGGGTTCCTTTGTGACAGTCCCTGTGGCTGCTCTCTCAGATCCTGCAGAGGCCCGTCCTTGCCATGTGACCCAGTGCTCACTATCCTAGTCTGCAGTGGTGTCTTCCCCAGCACTAGGCCCTCACTCAACCAGCTGTACCTTCCCTGGTCCTCTAGACCAGCACTGCAGGCAGCATACCTGCCCCAGGTCTGCGTGAGGGACCTGGCCTTGGAGCCCTGTCCTTCCTTCCCTGAGAAGGGGCCTGGTGGAAGAGTGTGCCGTGTACCCCCACAGTGGGCACAGCAGCGCCCAGCAGTTCTGTCCCTGTGAAATGGGATTCGGGGGGAGAGGAGTCCGGGATGAGGTTCTGCTGACGAGCACTTGGAGGCACAAGGTCCAGGCGGTAAGTTTCAGGTTCCCGTGGCCCTCGGAGGCCTGGATGGGAAGGAAGAGCTGGGCCGCAGGAAGAAGGGCTCTCATTCTTGAGAAGCCACAGCTCACTCAACACCCCCTGCCTGGAGTCTAGTGGGGAGACAAGGGCCAGTGCATGCACCTCTGAAGTCCAGCAGTGAATCAGGGTTGTTCTCCACGTGAAGGGATGAGGTCTGAGAGGGAAAAGCCGTGGGGAAGGTAACCACAGCAGCCAGCCTCTCTTAGCCAAGCTTGGGTGTTCAGAGAGCACTTGGGGTTCTATGAGGGCTTAAGTCTTCAGATGTGAGAGGCACTGGAGAGAGGGAACTCAAGGAAGGTTGTTTCACAGCCTGCTGCTTTCCAGCAGCTTAGGAGGAACGCACTTCACCACTGCCTGCAGCCCTGGCCTGGCCTCTCCTTGCTGCGTTCAGCCCAGCTCCTCCTCTGACTTTCTCCCTCTCTCTCTTTCTCTCCCTCTCTTCCTTTTCTGTCCCTCTCCTCTTTGTCTCCCTGTCTTCTGTCTCTCCCTTCCTTTCTCTCTCTCTTGCTCTTCCTCTCCGCCTCCTCCCTCTCCCCTCTCCCCCTCCCTCTCAGTCTCCTGTGTGAGTGGCTGCCCTCTTCCCGCAGTGGCTAGGGAAGAGCCAGCCTCTAGATCTGAATGTTACTAAATGTCCCCAGCATCTACACCAGGCCGGGCGATGGCATGACTGTCCCCCTCCTCCCTCCCCCCTCCCCCCCTCCCTCTCAGCCTCCGGGGTGGGGGCCCCCCCCCTCCCGGCGGGGGCGAGGAAAGCCCCAGCCTCTAGATCTGAATGTTACTAAATGTCCCTAGCATCTACCCCAGGCAGGGGCATGGCCTGACTGTACCCCTACTCCTTCCTGAGACTTGCAGCAGGAGCTAACCACCTGCCTGGCCAGCACCCCAGTCTCCCAGAACTCCAAGATGGGCACCTCCATCCCTCCCCAGGCTGACCCTCCCTTCAGTGGGTGGCAACTTGCAGCCTCTCAGGAGCCTGAGAGAAATGCAAAGAGATTTCAGATACTTAAGGTCCAGCCAGTGTGGCTTTGAACTGAGCCAAAGGGAGATGGTCCTAGGGGCCCGAATGCAGGGTTCCTAGGATTATGGCCCTTGGCCCTGATCCCCTCGAGGCCCCTCTGAGCCTAGGGGAGTGAGACGACCAGGCCACCTCATTGCAGCCTACACAACTTAGAGACCCAGCCCAACTCCAACGACCTCTGACTGGGAATGGCCAGGTGACCTCTGGGTGCTCTGCTGGGTGTCACTTGTCATGGAGCCTAGCCTCTGAGACTCTCTCCTTCCTGCAAAATGGCTCTTCTGTGTTCCCAGTCTCCCTAGGGGGCCACATAACCTGGTTTAACCAGTACGTGTGAAGGCCATGGATGTGCTACTACCAGGCCTGGCCATCGGAACCCTCCACATAGACATGGCTGTATGGAATTAAACTGCTCAAGTCTGAAGGCTGCAGCAGCCTGACCTCTCCAAAGACATCAACAGTATGACACCCATGACATATTTGTCCCAAGAAAGAGGCACATGGGATTGTGGGACTGGCAAGTTTGAACCACTGGGCAGGGGGCTGATGCTGCAATGGGGAGTATCACCCCGCCCTCACAGAAACCCATTCTGCTTCTGCAACCTTCTGCTGACAGACAATGCCCATGTCCGTCAGAACGATCTCCTTTGCTTCCTGTCAGATGATCATGGATATGGAACACATTTATAAGATAGCACGGCCACACCCACAATCAAGTTTACTGTGGGAGCTAAGGACCATGCCTACCCAAGTAGGGGAAGTGCTGCCATCAAAGACAGCCTGGTTCCCTCATGTGGAACAGAAGTCCAACGGACCCTTGTGAGTTTTCCCTTACCTAGAAATGTGTTTTCATCATGGGCCAGCTCCAACATGTTAGCTCCAGCAGGCAATCTACCACAGCCAATATAGGAGTCTCAGAGAACTGCCTGGATCCTGGAGGTCTCCCTCCAACACATCCTAACCTACAGCCCTGGCTGAATCCTATGGTGTGATCGGAAAGGGCTTGCTATGGATGGGGACCATCTGGACAAGTGCCCATGAGCTCCCCACTGATCTGTAACTGTTCTGTTTACCCGGCTGCCTCCCTGAAAGGATGGCAGGAAGTGAGAAGCCCAGAAGGAGGTTTAGGAAGGTGGCTTTCCCCAGAGAACAGTCATTGGGGTGTGAGATTGCTCTCTGTTCCCTGGGAAGGGGTCTAACGGCAGGAGCAAACTGTACCCCTGTTGTCTCACCTCTCAGAAGAAAGAAGGGGTCCTTTGGTAAGAATGAGCTGCACTCCTACAGCTCTCATGGCTTAGGGTCCCTGGTGTCCACGTCGACCTTATAATCGCCATGACCGCCCAGGGTGTCAGGACCATGGCCCCATTCCCCGTAGGGCAGCTGAAGCTCCATCAAGTAGAAAGCTGCCACGCAGCAGGTCGGAGTGAGCCTTGCGTGGAGCTTCTGACACCTCAACCCGATATCCGCTCTCCAGAGGAACAGGGCAGGAATGACCACTGGGGCTGAACCATCAATGGACTCATGCCTGGCTAGCCAGGTACTGGGGGTTGCGGGGCTCAAACTTCTGTCCCCGACATCCCTGCTGTCTAGACCCACCCTGGAGGGAAGGTCGTGGAGGTGGGAAGGTGGAGAGGTAGCCAGGCACATGCACAAGCTTCACCTAACCCTGGAGCAGTAGACACAGCGGGAGGGGACCTGCAGGGAGCAGCCCTCCCGCTGCTCAGACTCTCTCCTGCCTCCAGTGCTCCTGCTGTCCTGTCTGCATCCTTCTTCTCTCCCTCTGTACTTTCCTACCCCTCCCCCGACTCTCAAGCCTGGCTGTGCTTGCCAGGTATTCTGGGTACTTTCAATTGTGACAAAACACTCTGACCAATACCAACCTGGGGAGGAAAGGGTTTATTTGGCTTAGATCTCCCAGGTCACAGTTCATCACCTTGGGAGCCCAAGGTAGGAACTCAGGGCAGGAACCTGGAGGCAGGAGCCTTGGAGGAATGCTGCTTACTGGCTTACTCCCCTGGCCTGTGCTCAGCCTGTTTTCTTTATGCCCAGGGGTGGCACTACCCACAGTGGGCTGGGCCCTCCCACATCACTCAACAATCAAGAAGATGCCCCACAGACATGGCCACAGGCCGGTCCAATGGAGGCAATTCCCCAACTGAGGTTCCCTCAACCCAGGTGTTGACACAAGCATCCAGCACACCAGGTTTAGCCCTATGCCCTCTGCCTACCACAGAAGAGCAGGAAGCCATATGATTTCTGTCTCCTTACAGCCCAGATGAAGCCCATGGGCCTACCCTGCCCCAAGCAGGGATTGAGGTGCCTAAATATGAGTGCCATGTCCCAAGACCCAGCATAACGGACCAGAGGGAACCCAGATAGCCAGCGTTCTCAGAGGCCCCGTCCCAGGAAGCCCCCAGGGTTGTCGCGATGTAGGTACTATTTGACCAGGTAGAGAGAGGCAGGCCAAGTGGAAAAACTGAAGCCAAAAGGCAAGCTTGGAGAAAAAGGACAGGACTCGCCTCACAGCGTCTGTGGCCGCCCATGCCACTTTGAGCACACCAGCCCAGGCTGCCTGCTAGGAAGCCCAAGGGCGGGGCAGGGGGGGCAGAGGCCCCTCACCCAGCCCTACCCCCTCCATCAGTGGCCCCTCGCTGGACTCTCACAAGCACTGGCTGTGGATAGGCTTCTGAAGTAGGCTTCCTGGAAGTTGCCCAGGGGACTCTGCAGGGCTGCAGCTCTCCATGAGTTCTATGCTATGCGTGGGAACCTTCATAAGCTTCCCAGGGGATTTTGGGCGCCATAGCTACTTCTGAGGCACTCGTACTCCTGTAAGTAACGCCTTGGTTCATCTCTCGGATGCAGTTCTTTCTTTGGCCTGTTGGTGCCGTCTGTCTGGTGTGACTAGACATGGATAGAATGGGGGCAGGACTGGCTGAGGAAGCATCCCTGGAGAGCTGTCCAGCTTCTAGAAACTTACCAGCTCCACCTGCACGCCGTTCTGCCACCTCACGGCCATCCTCCTCTCCCATCCCTCTTTGCTGTACCTCTCTCCTGTGAGGATCTTTTGATGGCATGGGGCCTCTGTGTGGTCCAGGACCATCTCCCACCTCAGGATCCTCAACTTCATCACACTAGAAAGTCCCTTTGACTGAGTAAGGCGACACATCCCAGGTTCAGGGATCAAGAGGCAAGTGTCTGTTTCTCCTAGCTCCCCACAGCCGTGACTGGGTTTGCCAATCCCTGGCACCAAGAGAAAAGGCGGATTTTGAGGAGGAGGGCCCACAGCCCCACTGGGCTCCCTCCACCTGGCCCATCCCTGCAGGCCCACCTCCTCTCACCTGGAGACAAGTGGTCCTTGTTACACACCTTCTCCTGGCTGATGAGCGTGTCTAGGCCCAGCCCATGGGGGCCACAAGGAAAGAAACCAGTGGGGCCTCAGGACTTGCTCAAGCATCAGCCTGTGCTGGGCAGATGACCACAGTCGCCTGCTCACTCTGCACCGACCTCAGTCTCTGACAGAAGCACACCACACAGATTTTTCTGAAACATTCCAAGCCTTTGGTCCCCTTTGCATGAGTGCGTTCTTCCCTCCTTCCCTACCCCTACACCTCAGCCTTACACTGTTTCCGGCTTCTTCCTCAGAATCTGTTTACAGACCAGCCTTTCTAGAACTGGTGATATGGGGCCTCTGTGTGGGCAGGACCATCTCCCAACTCATGAACCTCAATTTCATCACACCGAAAAGTCCCAACTTCATCACTGCATTGGAACCCCAGAGTCCCTGTCCCCTCCTCTCCAGCCAGAGTACCCACACACACCACACACACCCCCACCAATGTACCCAGCCCACCCTGATGTGGGGTAAATGCCCACAGCACTTGGGATGTGCGGTGTATAGTGTCCCAAATAAGGTGCATAGGGATAGGAGGGTGCCAGGAACAGGGTCCAGTTTGACCCTTCAGAACCCCAGCTTGGTGCCTGGCTGATCTCCCAGCACAAACCCAGCCTTTCTGAGTCAGAAGCATGGCAAGTGCCTCCTGAAATGCTGGAACTCAAACACATGCGGCTCTTCCCAACAGGCCGTTGGGTTAGCCTGCAGAGCACACAGTACTGCCCAGGCATTTCCCACTCACTATTCCTGAGGTTAAGACAGACTACCAGCCCATGGGGGCCACAAGGAAAGAAACCAGTGGGGCCTCAGGACTTGCTCAAGCATCAGCCTGTGCAGTGAAGATGACCACAGCTTCCCTAAGATGTGCCCAGACCACAGGCCACCCCTGTAGTGAGAGGAGCTGCCCACTGTGGGGTGCACCATGCAAGCCAAGTCTACTCCAAAGCAGGTCTCGCTTGCTGCGGAAGGTTGACTAGAGGTGGGACGTTTCCCCTGAGGAAGCAGGATCACAACAAGAACAGGGCTGAGGACGTAGTTCAGGGGAGAGGGGGCCTCCTTGGCCCAGAGGCAGGGGTCAAGGGTTAGGTTTTGAATTTGAAATGTCTTCTTCAGGGTTCTGTGTTGACAGCTGGGGGGCTTTTGACAGTGACTGGACCCTCGGGGCTCTGACCTCTTCAGTGGGTTAAGCCCTGGATGGGCGCATTGCCTGATGACACCATGGAAAGGCGGTGGTAACTAGGAAGGGAGCCCCGGGGTGCAGCTGACCCCGGCATGCCCTAGGGGGATTTCTTGTCCCCAGTCCCATTTCTCTCACTCTTTGCTTTGTGGCCACCGTGAAGTGAGCAGCTTTCCTCTGCCACACTCTACCATGGTGCTCTGCTCCACCGTAGAAACAACCTCACCAGTCAACCATGGACCAAAACTCCTGAAACCATGAGTGAAAATAAACCTTTCTTCCTTCTGGTTGATTCACTTGAATATTTTGTCACAGAGACAATAAACCTGTTAACACAAAACCCCCTGTGACTTCATACCAACCCCATGTGACTGGACACCACCCCGTATGACTGGACTCCACCCACATGATTGGACACCACTTCCTGTGACTGAACTCTACCCTGTGTGACTGGACTGTACCACATATGACTGAATACCACCCCATGATGTAACTGGACTCCGCCCCACATGACTAAACTCCACCTCTCGTGGATGGACATCACCCCATGTGACTAGACTCCACTCCCTGTGACTGGACACCACCTCATGTAACTGGTCCCACAGCACCTCCAAGACTGGTGGTTGGGAGGCAGCAATGTGGCCACTTGCAGCCAGCTCAGACAGCCTGGCTGGCTATGGTCCACCCACAGAAGTCCTGTCTCCCTGTCCAAGCCAGGTCCTGGTGGCTACTGCCAGTCTCCAGCAGGTCATAAGCCACATGAGCACAGGGTGGCCTGAGATTTGGCCACTCTGACCAGTCCTGGCATGCCCTATGGCCACCAGCTGACCCTCCACTCTTTCAGGAAGCCAACAGCGGCCCAGGCTCCTTTGGAGGGTCTTCAGGTGCTCTAAGTGGCCTTGAGTTTGTTCAAAGGCTACAGGCCATGTGTCCTTCTTAGATCCTGAGTGCCAAGAAGAGAATCTAGGCACTTCAGGAGCCAGCAGCATGTGACTATCCCCTCAGAGGGCAGGAAGGACAGGGTAACCCTGTGACATCTAAGGACCTTCCAGATGCGGCAGCCAGAGACTAAAGCCCAGAATAGCTGCTGTATTGTTAATGTGAAATCTAGCTCTCCCCTAGCCCTTTCCCCAGAGAGACACCTTTGCACAAATATCTATCAAGCTTCCAATACGTGTTTGAGATTCAGCACGTGCCTCTGTGAATGCAGCCAGAGCCTCCTGCTCCATAGGGTGTCTGGTAGCCAACACCTTCCCACCTGCAAAGATTTATTAAGCATGTTCGCACCTACATCCAGCCACATACCTGACGAGGGGTCCCTGGGCTGCAAGAGCTCAAAGGTGGGATGCTTCAGCAAGCCTGACTTCTCTTGTCCCCTGTGTTTCACAACTTACAAATTGTGATACAGTCCCAGATCATGCAGCAATCAACCACCACGAACCATTTCTCTTGTGCTTAGAGAGACTTTTGCAAAATATGTGTCTGCCTGGCAAGGTAAAACAATCCACGTAAGGGAAAATTTTAGAAAATAAAAGTAAATAAAATAAAGCAAGCTATGCCTACCCCCGCCAGGCAAAGACAGCCACAGCTAATCCAGGAGGCAGGTCCTTCCGTTATTTTTAATGCACTTTGTTTCATGGCCTTTTTTTTTGTTGTTGTTTATTTTAATATGGTGGTGATGTCTTTTTTTCTGCATGGCTGGAATTGGATCGTATAATATTACCTGCTAGGATCCTGCTTTTTGCTCCCTGAGAGTATTCCTTTGCACACTCCTAGCAAACATTATTTTTTTAATGACTGTAACATTCTCTCAAGTGGATAGAACACCGTTTACTTAAACATCCCCCCCTCTCAAACACTTAGGTCGGTTCTAATTATTTTGCTACAAATATATATTTTCGTATTTCAGATGGTCTCCTTGGGACAGCATCCTTGCAATTATCTTGCCAGCCTCCGGGAGTGTCTCCGAAAGTGTGGCATGGGTTGACAATAGTCTGCTTGCTCCTGGGGGTCCCTGACCTCCCCCAATGCTGCCGTGAGTACACAGCTCACAGCTCCAAGGCACACGTCAGCCATCACTGCACTTTAGTACCTGTCCCCCATGTGCTGGAGGCTCGGTGCTTTGTCCAAATGTGTATCTTTATTGCCAGCGAGGGAAGGCGTTCCTCTGTGTTAGTTCCCTAATTACATTTGTCATTCCTGTGGATACAGTCTCCGTGTACTTGGGCCAGCAATCTATTTGGGGTTGTAGGTGTTACTTGGGACTTCTTATAAACTCGCCACACTCTAATGGGTCAGCCCTTAGAATGCTCTTGCTGCTGGCTCCCCCCCCCCCCCCCGGGGGGG
>NW_008353937.1:1058127-1068128 GCF_000622305.1 Nannospalax galili
CCCCCCCGTGGGAGCTGCATGTCACATGTCACCCCTTTCCTATTGTGGAAGTTCCTGGTTCTCCTATCACACTTTCCCTTTGTGACCTGAGCTCTTGTTTATCTTGTCGACTACCCTCTTTCCTTTTATTTTTCAGTTTTTATTACGTTATTTATCACTGTATGTGTATGTATGGGGGCATGTGTGGAGGTCTAATGACAATCTGCAGGAGTCACTTCTCCCCTTTGTCCCTGTGGGTCTGCGGGTTGAACGCACATCTTCGGGTTTGTCAATAAGCACTTCCAACTGCTGAGCCCTCTCGCTGGCCCTGCCTCTCCTAAGTTTTCTGGCCCGCGGGGCTCATGGAAGGAGTGGTCAGGCCACTGTCTGCTTTCAGCTCCAAGCCTGTGGGAGATGCTCTGAGTCAGGCCACTCCTACTGAGGGTAGGGGGCGGAAAGTGGATGGGTAACTGGGATGGGACCCCAGAAGTAGGAAGCCTTTCCCTAGGAACCTTGCTGCTTCAGACATTTTTGCTTTAAATCAGAGACTATTTGCCTCCCCCGGCCCCAAGGCACTTGGTAACCCTTGTCACAGTGGAGGGCCTTGTTGGCAACTGGAGTGAAGGCCAGGGACACTGCTTGATGTCTGTAGTAGTTACTTGATTGACCCCTTTGACCAAATGCTGGACAGGAAGTGACTTAAGGGAAGGAGGATGTGTTTTGGTTCATGGTTTGAGAGTATGGTCCATCATGGAGGCCAGGTAAGGCACAGCCCACTCTGTAACCCTAAAGACCCACCCCCAGCGACCCACTTTCCCCCGTCAGACTCCATCTCCTAAAGGTTCGATGGACAACGAAAACAGAGCCACCAGCTGGGAACCAAGTGTTCAAACACATGAGCCTGTGGTGGTTCACATCCAACCCATAACACCCCACAGCGCACAGAATGTTGGCAGCCTCTGCCCCAGGTCAAAGACCCAAGGCTCCAAGTGCCAGTGATCTTCATCTCAGGCCCTTTGTTATTGTGGTTTTAGGGGCTTTGTTTTGTTTTGCTTTGTTTTGAGACTGGTTCTCCCTGTAACCCCAGCTGGCCTGGAACTCCCTATGCAGACCAGGCTGGCCTCAATCTCATAGAGATCCGCCTGCCTCTGCCTCTGCTGGGCTGGACGACGTGTACCACCACGCCTGGCTTTATTTTTTGTTTTTGACCTTGGATTCCCTATCTAGTTGAGGATGACCTTCCCTGATCTCCTCTCTTTCTTGAAGTCACCTTTTAGCAGGGCCACATACAAAGACCACATACCCCAGCTTTCTTTGCAGCTAGGTATAGCCATGTGATGAATTATTCGGCCCGATGATTTGCAAGCAGAGCATGGAGGGGCAGCTTAGGGGGCCCAACAAGCAGTCAACTGCCACTCCCACATGTCTCTCTCCCCCTGTGGTCCAGGAGGTCTGTGCTGGGGCTGAAGCAGCCTTTCTGCTCCGTGAGGAGGCTTTGCAAATGGAAGTCATACTTGACGCACTAACATTCAAAGGGCTGGAGTCCCGAAGTTTCTGTGTAGCAGATCTGCCTAGCCATGTCTGGCCTGTTGGCCCAGGCCCCGTCAGAAGAAAGAAGGGCTCTTTCATTTGTTTAGGCCTCTGCTGCTGTGCGTCTGTATCCTGCCACTGAGTCTAACTGCTACAAAAGGAGAAACGGGCAATGTTTGCAAAGATTCCTGATAAAAAATCAACATGAAATTAGGAGGATTAAGCAAGAATAAAATATGAGAACTGCCTATCTGATCACTGTCCACAGCAGGCACTCAACAGTGAACTCACTGAGCCATTGTGAGCCCTTCCCTGTGGCAGGCACCATGCCATACAGTTTATACTCTGTGCTTCAGTCTCTCCCCAGGGAGTTGTTCTAGGGCACAGCAAATGGCATGTCGGCACTGTCCACAATATGCATGGTTACCTTGCCAGGGACGAGCAGGACCCTCGTCCCTGCATTTTATCTACACCTAACAGATGCCGGAGGCCCCACGTTTTGAAGTGTTTAGAATCCATGTCATAGACAAAACTCCCTTCCATGGATGGTTTTGCTTTATCCCACGCCCACGAGTTTTGTGCCGCATTAGTGTGGCGTCGTCAGCCCTGGCCATCATATCTCCATTCTAGAACGCAGCTCCAACTCAGCCAGGTGTCTCTTGTGGTATCTGAGTTGCCACAAGGAACCCAAGACACAAAGAGCCTGTGACCCATCTGGCATCACATACCTCACCAAGTGGCAGAGATGGGACTCAAACCCAGGAGAGCAGCATATCAGAGCCTGTGCACCAAGATTTCAGACCAAACTGCACCCCCAAGCAACGCCATGAATGGAGGTAGGAACAGAGGCACCACCAGCTCCAGCCATGCCCCTGAGACACCATCACACATTCACCCACTCAAATCCATTCCCGTCCATATTACCTTGATAAGGAAACAGGCTGCAAGGTCCAGAGACCCACCCAAGGTCACCGGCCAGGCAATATTGGGCAAACAGAAGAGCAGACTGTGAGACCGTGGACCCCCGCTTCCTCCTGCTGTGCAGACATTGTATTCTCATCCCTAAACTGGCTCAGCTGTTGCTTTGGCTCTGAATCCGCTCTAATCAACATGACACTCAGGTGTTTGACTCCCAGGGTCCAGGCTTAGCCTGTGTCCTGAAGGTCCCTTGCCCATATCCTGACTCCAGTGCCAGGAAAAGATGGGACCCCTAGTCCCCTTGGGGCCCTCATACCACAAAAGACCTGAGTTGGTGGGCCTGTGTCTGCTAAAGACCAGAAGATAAATCCATTTTTCTCTTGTCAGGGCCCAGGAAGAGCAGAGAACCCTCTGCCTGGGGTGGGCAGGGACAATGACAAGGTTCCTCTTTATCATCAATTTGACTGGATTTAGACTCCACTAGGAAACAGACTTCTGGATATATCTATGTGTACATTTTCAGAAATGATTACCTGAGGAGAGACAACCCACCCTGAGTGAGGACGGCACCATCCTATGGGACAGGATCCCAGACTGAAGGAAAGTGAGAAACTGATTAAACACCAGCATCCATCTCTCTATGCTTCCTGGTCCTCCTGGATGCGAGCAAGCAGCCTCATGTTCCTGCCGCCACTGCTGAGAACCTCTCCTACCGTCATGATGGCAAAGGCATGATGAACCATGTTCTCCAAACTGTGAGCTGAAATTAACTTTTCCTCCCATAAGTGGCTTCTTGCTAACCCAGAGGAGCTGAGATCTGACTCCTGCCTTTAGGGCAGGGGCAGCAGACCAAGGTCACAAAGCTCTGAGTCCCAGTTCTGGACCTCTGGACACACTTGATGTGATGGGACTGGCCTGAGGACCAGTTCAGGCCTGATAGGTGGGCATCATCGCTTGAAATGCAGCCAGCTCATTGGGGTCGTTAACACCTAAAGAGGGCATAAAAGTGACTTATGAGCTGAAATCAGGTGTTCAGGCATAAACATGCCATGGACTGTGATTGATTTGACTGGGTAAATAGCTTTTATAATTGGTATGTTTTTTATTAAATTTTAAAGGCTGCATATTTATATGGGGAAGAACTGAGACATGCTGAGACCAGCATGCTGACATCCTACGGACCATGCTGGCTTCTCCTGGCAGAGACCCAGGACCATAAAATGTCTTTCTGCTGGCTGGGTCCCTGGGACCTAGTGGACGTAGGGGCAGGACAGAGAGGGGATGTGATCACTCAATTCCCTGTGTTGCTCAGGTTCATCCCAGACACTCCAGTGGCTCTCAGCCTTCCAACTTAAGTCCAAGGGGCTTAGGGAGAGCACAGGGTCAGACACAGTAACCAGAGTCAGGGATCAATGTGTTACCGAGGTCAGGAATCAGCTTGTGACTAGAGTTAAGGCTCAGAGTCCCAATGTATGCTCAGACTCAGGACCAGGTTCAGGACTCACTGTGGAGCAGGATCAAGGGTCTGTGTATGATCAGGATCGGGGCTCAGCCTATAAATTTGTTGGGCTCCATTCCCTACAAGTGCCTTTTTCTTCTCTTTTAAGGGCAGGGGATAGGAGGCAGGTTCCTGTTTTCCAAGATTCTGAGAACTGAGACATTTAGTGAGGTACTGGCCACCTCCCCTCCAGAGCAGGAGACGGAGCCCAGACCCCTGTGTGCCGACACACAGGTAGGGCTGCGGGGGCAATGGTGACAGGGCTGCGGGGACAGTTCTGCTCTCCTACATGCTCCTGATCCGGCTTTCACCTAAGCCTCGGCAAACTCCTGTAAGCCCGACCTGAGCCTCTGCTGCTCATGGGAGCTTTCCCACTGAGAAGAAAGCCAAGGCTCAGCCTGCCTCCCATCTCCCTGTCCTGGCTGCAGACCACAGTGCAGCAGGCAGAAGGACAGGGGCCTGTGAATGGCACCCAGCCCAGACAGGATGAGGTATTTGTGCCTCTACTGAGAGGGCCTTCTCTCCCCTCAGGCCAGTAGGAAGTAGAGCCTGCTCTTGGAGGGACATCAGCTGCCCCAGCCTGGCCTGCAGCAGGGACGTGAAGTGTAGGCAGTGGTCACTCGGAGCCTACAATGTGCGCTGGATGACCAGTGCTGTATCCCATGGGCCTGGCTGTATTTTACCCCTGGTGTTTCCCTGTAGCCTGAGCTTCCACTGTCCCTATAGATGACGAGAGGGAGCGAGCCTTGTGGGGTCAAGCCATGGTCCTGTGCCCCATAGAAGGCAAGTTGGAACTTGACCCTGAATTACCTCTGAGCCTATTTTCTTTGGGTTCAGACAGAGGAGAAAAACCTGATAGTGTGTCCTCCTGGTCTCCCTACTAGCCCTGAAGTCCCTAGAGAGTACAGATGCCAAGCCAGGAGCTCAGGGCTTGGGGCACAGGGACAGGACAGGCTATGGTCAGTCTCATCTGGCTGACACCCCTCCCTTGTCTCCACTGTGCTGGTCATGGCTGCCTCAATTCTCACTCTTGGAGCTACACACCTAGACAGCTGGCTGGTTGGCCCTACTGGATGAATCTCTGGATGAAGGCCCATTCCGGGATGTCTTTGGACAGACAGTACTGACCAGGTCACTGCACTTCCTGCATAAATGTCACTCAACGTTTTGTTATCTGTCACCAAGCTCTTCATGTGAAACCAGCGTGAGGCCGTTGTCCACGCCATGGGTGGCTGTTGTCCCAACCTACTGGGAGGCTGCATGAAGGATGGATTAGTGTCCTATACAGTCACGTGTAGGAGGCTAGACCCGTACCCCAAGACAACCCAGGGAAGGAGAAGGGAAAGAGGAAGACCTTTGTGCCAGGACTGTGGATGTCCCAATTGCCCTGGCCATAGGCTTGGACAGGCAGAAGGGGCACATGGAATCTGGTAAGAGGGTTCTCCAGAGGGAGCCCACCTAGCCTGGACTTGACCCTCAGGCAAGGGATGGCAGATCTGCAAGCCAGAGCCTCCAGGACAGGGGCTCCAGAGGTCCAGAGGGGCGGTCAGGTGGGGGCCTTGGGACAAGAGTAATGGTAGCTTGTGGGCCAAATGAAGAGACAAGGCCTTATCTGCTTTTATCCCAGTGACTGAGAGACAAAGGCAGAGCCAGGCTGGTGTGTCCTTCCAGAGGGAAACTGGAAAGAAGCTCTGCTCCGTGGCCACCATCTTATGAGGGATCAAGGCCTTGGGAGCAGTGGGCACTAGGCGCACTAGCTGCACTTGACCACCAGTTTGTAACGTGTCTCCCTCTTCCTATATGGAGCCTCCAGCTGCAGGAGCTTAAGTAGTGTTGCCACAGACTGCCACAGGGATAGCCACACCCCGCTGGGCCTTCCAGAAGACAGGAGCCCTGCCAAGTAGCTGCAGGCTAGTGCCCTAGAGGAGATGGTCCCCAGGAACTTTGCCATGGCACATGAGAAGGGAAAACTGTCAGGAAGGGACCAGCCCAGGTTGGGACATAGTCTCAGCCAAAAATCTAAGCATTTTGTACTACAGGAGGCCTGGTAATGGAGCCCAGTGCCATCCTGGAGCCTGCCAGATGCCTGGAGCACTGCCCTCTCTGTGCTTGCTGAACCACCTTCTCCTCCATCCCAACGCAGGTAGAGGAGACACCAGTGACTGGGACTTTGGGGATCAGCAGATGCTAACATCTAAGGCTTGTGCTAATGGCAGCTCAAGGTACATGCTGGGGCTTCCTTGTGAAGAGATGAAATCCCAAGTGAGTAGTCCCTTCAAAACCCCCCTTCTGCAGAGCCATGGGCAACATTAAGTTGTGACAGGGACTTTTCCTACCATAGCCCTCTGCTCCTGCTCACCAAGGCACTGCACCTCTCCGAAAGAGGGACTGACCAAAGGGCAGTAGAGCTGGCACTGGCTCTCCCAGGAGTCAGGGGCATCTGGAACAGCCTGACTGCCTCCTGTGACATCTATACCAGGCTGCCAGGAGGGGTGGAGTCTATCCTGAGCCCATAGTGCAACATGGAGATGCCAGGGCTCTGCCTCCAGACCCCAGAGCTGTGAGTGCCTGGGTACCTGCCACAGAACCCCCGACTATGACACTCACAGGCACCTTGTAGGCCTGGCCATATCACACCCCTCCTCCCCACCTGGGGCAGACTGCCATCCCACAGGATGGGGGTGGAGGAGTTCTGCCACCCTTCAATCTTTTCTTCTCCTGCCTGGTCCCAGCCTGTTTCTTCCTTCCCTCCATCTCAGCCTCCCACCCCCACCCCCATTCTCCCTGAGCACACACTTCCCTCTGCTGGCCCTCTGAATCCAACCAAAATCAGTCAAAATTTTACTGTTCGGTCCTATCAAGGTCTGGGTATTGCCCTTCATACTGTGCCCATCCTCCACCCAGGCCTCACCCCTGGAAGCCACTCATGTATCCTCCATCCCTATAATTTTGTCATCTGGAGAATAAATCCCAGCACCTATCATAAAATCTTCCATGGCAATGGCCTTGAAGGCAAACCAGAGCCCAGGCTTCTAGAAGGGAGGCCAGGGACATTCCTGACAATCCCTTTAGTGTGACTGGAAGAAAGCCACTGGCTATGCGCAGTGATGCTGGCTGCCTGGAGGACCCTGTGGTCTTCGTGCGACCTGGCCCCTGGCCCAGCAGGGGTAGTGTGGTATATGTGGCTCCACGTCAGGTCACGTAGAGGGTGGCCAGCTGTGGCGTGAGCATCCTCAGCTTCCAGGAGGCCCAGAGCTTCCCCAGTGCCACCATCCCTGCCCCTGCTCCGTGTACACCGTCAAGCTCACTAAGACTTCAGCTCAAACAAGTCAGGACTCCGGCCCACAGAGGCAGGGGCAAGCCCAGAGCGGGCCGAGACCTGGAGGCTGCAGAAGGGCAGCACGGGGAGGACACTGGGCAGGGGTGTAAGGACAGAGTAGATGGCGGAAGGCCGGCGACAGGCCTCCCATGGAGTAGGGTGCTCCTTCTACTGTTTTTCTCTCTCCCATTTTGAAAGTTGATGTGACAAAGAAGCCACAGCGGGTGCAGATGAGGCAAATTAACATGCCCTGCCGAATGACTGGGGGAGCAGAAGGTGGCCACCCACGGACAGGAGAGTGTGGCTTTCAGGGCAGTCTCTGCAGCTGGACAGCCAGAAAGAGATTGGGCCCGAAGAGGAGGCTGAGGCCACAGCATACACTTGCACACAGAGCAGCAGCTGCTCTGGGGGCTACAGAGGGAGAGAGGTCTGGAGCTCTTTGCAAGAATCAGGCTGAAGCTGGAGCCTGGCCTGAGCAAGGTCTCCTGACCCAACAAGCCCCAGGCCACTGCTGACTGCACAGGAAAGGAATCCTCGACCAATCCTCTTCTTCCCTGGGCCTCGGTTTCCCCAACTGTACAAGGTGACAACATTGAAAGAGTCTTTGAGAGATTTCAGGGGGATGACCTGTGATGTTCCAGGGTGCGTGAGGCAGTCGCTGCCATCACCCCTACCCCCCACTACACAGACACCCCTTACAGGGCCTCTTTTCTCAATAGCCTGTCTGAATCTCCAGGTACCAGCATTTTCCAAGCCAGCTTGCTGTCTGTCCCCACACTCCTGAGAGGAAAATGTGTGCATGTAACGACAGCAGTTAAGGGACAGAGGCTGCAACCTGGGAGACCAGCACGCCCCCCGTGCTTGCCGGTATCCTCACATTCCCAAGGAAGGAAGGCAGTACCCAACTTCTCAAAAAAGGAGACAGCAGCCCCCAACAGCTGCAGCCTGATTCCTGCACCTAGCCGGGCACCACGGCCCACAGCCCTCTGCCGCTCTGTGACCTGCAACTGAAGGCTGACCTCCATGAAGCCTCAGGGCCCCATCTGTCTGCTCCACAGACAGCCTGGCAGACACATTTTCTCTGCTTCCAGCCCCCTTTTGAACCAGATTCTTTTGACTCCTCATCTTTATTTTGGCAGGGGGTGTATAATTCCCAATTTAAAATGTAAAAAGCCACCATCCTCATCAACATGCACTAGGCTCAGATGGTGTTTGGGAAATTAGTGCTGTCACTCTCGCACACACCGGCACACGGCCTGGCAGCAGGCACAGGCTCTCCCGCTGTAACACTCCTGCCCCCATTCACCTTGTGGGACTGTGTTGACACCCCTGGCGACTGAGGGAAAGGTCTGTAGAAGGGCAGAGGGTTTTGGGAGAGCAGACCTGGAAGCAAATACCCAGCTAGCTCCCGCCTCCACCTGCCCAACTTGTTGGGTGGCAGATAACAGGTGAATCCACCATCTGTCTGACATCCAAGTGGGCCCTGCTGGGACACCATGGGGCTCACAAGAGTAGGGAGAGGTCACGTAAAGCTCCAACATAAGGAAGCCCATCGAGCCAAGTTTTGCCCCAGGTGGACCCCATGCCTGATAGGCAACTCTGGGAGCCCAGGCCATCTTTGGCCCTTCACTTCTCTCCTCTGCAAGTCTACAAAAGGCTTGGCCTCCCAGAGCCATCCTGAGACTTGCGGGAGGCTTAAGTGCCTTGACCTTCCATCAGAGTTCAACCTCCCTGTGAGTTCAATCTCTCACATCCTGTGCTTTGAGCATGAAGATCAGCTGGATTGTTAGAGATGCCCCATGTGGGAGATGAAGGCTGACCTCCCAACTCTGCACTTACCAGCTGGAAAGACAGATGCTAAGGGAGGCAAATTGTCCCCACTTCCTCATGTGTGTGTGTGGTGTGTGGGGGGGGGGGTGTGGTGTGGTATGGTGTGGTGTGGTGTGTGTGTGTGTGTGGTGTGGTATGGTGTGGTGTGGTGTGGTGTGTGTGTGTGTGTGTGGTGTGGTATGGTGTGGTGTGGTGTGTGTGTGTGGTGTGGTATGGTGTGGTGTGGTGTGTGTGTGTGTGGTGTGGTATGGTGTGGTGTAGTGTGTGTGGTGTGGTATGGTGTGGTGTGGTGTGGTGTGGTGTGTGTACCAACATTCCAAGACTCTGCCTCTCTCCCACCCCATGGATGAGCCACACCAGGCTCAGCCTTCCACAGCATGGTGAGGGGCTACCAAGCGCCAAGTTCTGCTTCTATCCCATCTGCAAGTGGAAACCAGATGTTCAGGGGCAGAGAGACTGCCACCAGGTCAAAGATGCCCCAGCTATTCAGGTCTCTCACTAAGTGAGAGAAACACCACACAGACCGAGAAGGGGACTTAGCAAGCTGTCCGCAGTCCAGGGCACTATTCAGCTAGTCCACAGGAAGTTCCTCACCTCTTGATTGACACTGTGAGGACTGATTATCTATAGACGTGTCTATAATGAGAGGACTGAACAGGCATGAGGTGTCTACCTCATGGGGACTAAGTGTGAGGAGTCTGCAGTGTGAGGACTGAGTCTCTGTGAGGCCAAGTGCTGCTTGACAGTGCTGATAGGGCTGAACAAGAGCAGAGACGAACAGTAGAAAAGCCAAAAGGAAGCTGGGTGTGGTGGTGCTTACCTTTGTTCCCAGAACTCAGGAGGAGGCAAGTAGACCTCTGTGAGTCCATGGCCAGCCAGAGCCATATAGTAAGACCCCGTCTCAAAAAAGAGGAAGGAAGGAGGGAG
>NW_008353937.1:1068340-1091367 GCF_000622305.1 Nannospalax galili
GCTGTGTATAGAGAAAAAGCAGGGAGGGCAAGAAAACAAGGCAGGAAGGGAGAGAGGGAGGGAGGGAGGGAGGGAGGGAGGGAGGAAAAGAAAGTAGCATGCTCAGGATAATGGTGGCATGCACGTGAAGGGGGAACGTTTGGACTGAGCAGGTAGGCTCTGGATATGAGTTACTTTTCTGTTGCGGTGATAAAACACCATGACCAAGGCAACTTACAGAAGGAAGGGTTTGTTTGGTGTTACGGTTCCGGAGGGATAAGTGTCTGTCATGGTGGGGAGGCATGGCAGCAGGCAACAAACTTGGCAGAAGCCAAAAGCTGAGAGCTCACATCTTCAACCAAAACCACCAAGCAGAGAGGCAAACTGGAATTGGGGCAAGGCTATGAGCTATCAACGCGGGATGTGCTTCCTCCGGAGAGACCAACCCCCCACCCCCAAGATTCCATGGTTTCTCCTAACAGCACCACCAACTGACCAAGTGTTCAAATACTTGAGCCTAGAAGGGACGGTGTTCATCAAACCACTGCATTCTGCCTCTTTCAGGAGCATGTACCATTTAGGTTCCACAAAGCACTGTCTTGGGGCCACTCAGTCCTGCCCTGTCATCCCTGAGAGGCAACCTTCATCTTTCTCCACTTGGAAGACAATGTGGCTACAGCTCACACTGCAGGGCAAA
The DNA here is from genome assembly GCF_000622305.1 of Nannospalax galili. Classification (NCBI taxonomy): domain Eukaryota; kingdom Metazoa; phylum Chordata; class Mammalia; order Rodentia; family Spalacidae; genus Nannospalax; species Nannospalax galili. Next base: position 1,069,017 of record NW_008353937.1, read on the forward strand.
CCAGAGTCCTGAGTCAGATCTGTGAGAATAAGAATCCCTCTAGATTACTTTGATTGGTCCAGGCTGGAGTGAGTGGCTGTCTTCACCCATGAGCAAAAGGCAGTGGACAGGGCCAAGCAGGGGCTGGCAACTCCCATGGCATGCACACATCCTCGTCTCCCCTCACAGCAGCCCTGAGGGGAGATGCCCAGCATTCTCCTCCTTGCTCAGCACCAAGATTCCAGGTACAGCTTTGTGAGCTTCTCATTACCCTCCTCTGCCTCAAGAATACATCTCTGCTCTTTCCTGGGCACTGCCCTGAGCATCGTCCTGGGCAGCTGTGTCCACGCTGGAAAGAGCCCCACAGGTGTCACAAACTGCCTACAAAATGGCCCCGTTTACATTCCCATTTTCTGCAAGGCCCAACTTCTTTTCTTAAAATTCAGAAGCACATCTCCCCACACACACACACCCAGAGTTGTTGCATGGAACATAAGCTGTCAGGCGTGTAGGCCTGGCTCTCTGGCCCGTCCATGTGGCTGCAGATAATGCAGGAACACCAAAAGGGCCTGGGTGCTGTCCACAAGGGAGAGGTGCTGAAGTGGCTCTTGGCCCTGCGGTGGGGAGAGCAGGTGGTGGGGCTCAGGGACCTTAGGCGTGCAGAGCCTGTAAACACCTGTATTGTGAGCACAGGCCTACCATAGTGCTTGGCTTCCTCACCCAAGCACCCAAACAATCAGGCCCACGAGGGAGAGGGCAAGAACTCTTGGACCATTCCCCTTTCAGCTACTAGTTTTGATCCCGAAACTCAGAGCAGGTGGCAACCACACACTAAAGCTCTCTGGCCCAGGATTCAAAATCAGTGGGTAATCCAGAGTGCCCCCAATACTCAGGGCTGGGGCGGGGATAAGGAGGAAAGTGGATCTTACTGGGGTACCATCACCACTGCAACCCAATGGCAGGCTTAGTACAACAGATCCAGGGCTAGTGTGAGCTGATTCCTGTTTCTCTCTACCTGAGGTTCCATACTAGCCTCTGGGTAATGTGCTCATTCTCAGAAGAAGCCAGCCTTTGCCATGGATGGTGGACAGCCAATGAACAAGCCAGTGATCCCCATTGGCCCGGTGTCTTTTCACACTGCTAAAGTCTCACCACAAATTACCCATTCTTTGACTCAAATGTCTCCGTGCTAGTGCTCAGCCTCATATAAACACCTATAGGCTTGAGGAGCTGGAACACATTGTCATGGCCAGATAAGACCTTGGCAGATGTCAGACTTGGATCTCCTTCCAGGCTTAGCACTAAGGTGAGCCTCACGGGCTCTTGCTGAAGATCACTTCCTCCTCCTGTTTGCTATGGTGTCTGGCCCTACCATCTGGTTCATGCATTGAGTGTTGGGGTAAGATTGGAACACCCTGCCCAGGAAGAAAAAACTACGGCTGTCAAAACCTGGCGGTTTCTTGAACACCTGGCAAAGGTCACTCCATCACCTTCCCAAGGCCTCCTGTGTGACAGGTAAGGACCTGAGGTTGAAGTCATGGCAATACTGAGACAGATTCAAACACAGTACTGCCTGCCTCCTAGGAGCAGCTCAGCATATCTGCCATCTCTTAGGAGGATCCTGGCAGCCCAAGGGCAGATTATCCATCATGTAAATGGGCCCCTTGGGGGCAACAGCTAGAGCTGGAGAGGTACTGGGAGGAGGTAGATTGCAAAGCGTTCCAAGGCACTGTCAACAGATATGAAGGGGTCAGAGAGGCAGCCAAATCGGGGGCGTAGGAAATGAAATCGGTGGGGAGCTGGTAAGATGGCTCAATTGAAAAAGTCTTGCCATTTAGCATGAGAACCTGAGTTTGGTCCCCAGAACACATGTAGAAAAGCAGGTGTGATGGCACCTGTGTGTAATCTCAGAGCTGAGGAGGTGGAGACAGGCAGATACCTGGGGCTTGCTGGTCAGCCACCCAGCCCAGACTTCTTGGAGAGCTCTAGGAGAACATGAAACTTGTCTCAAAAAGCGAGGTGGATGGTGCCTGTGGAACAAAATTCAAGATTGACCTCTGAACTCCACATGCATGTGCACACATACACCTACATGATCATGCATACATACTCTGACATACACATGCACAGGCGTACAAAAAGAAAGAGATGGCATAAACACCCCTCCTTGGTTCTGCTCTGAATCTGACACTTCTTTAAGAAAAGTGGATGCCCCCAAAGCCATTCCAGTACCCCAGTGCCCTGATTTGCATTGCCCTAATTTCACATGAGTTTATCCTCTGTTGGGCTCTAAGCTCCTGCCTCCACTTCTTGGATTATCCTGTAAGCATATATGTCTAGTTGTCAAAGTCCTGCTGCTTCTGGAAGGTTGAAGCTCAGTTAGGCAAAATGAGGTGGTGCCCACAGTAGATAAAATCCACGCAGCACAAATTGGTCAATCAGAAGGACTATTTCCATGGTGGCCAGGGCAATGGCACCCGGCTGGACACTGCCTGCCAGCTGGGACAGCACGTAACAAGAATTGAGGGGATCAAGGACCTGTCACTGAAGCAGCATCTGCGGTGAGACAGCGATGGATAACTCACTGCTGTCCACGGCCGGAGTGGGCAGGGGTTTGACCCTTTAGCCTCATCCAAGCAGGCAAGGGTCACCATTGCTCAGGCAAGGCAATGACTCAGTCATCTCCTTTACCAGCTTCTGCAGAGTCATGCTTCCCCCGGAAGCCTCTCCTGACACCCCCCCTTGTTTGTGTAACCCGCTACCTTTTACACTGGGGCCACAGATGCACGGGGATAGGACTGTGGCTCATCCCCTCACCATCATATCCCCTCTGATAGGACAAGGATTAGCACACAGTAATCATGTAGCATTGTGAGCAATGTTGTCTCTTGAATAGGGGCTGGAGTTATTCATCGACTGTCAAACAAGAGCTTCATCATCAATAGCTTAAGTTCAAGGTGTGCACCTGTTCCCTCTAAGGCTCTGTTGTGGTACAGACAATAGGTTTCCTTTGTCTACAGTGGAGAGAGTGACCATGACACAGACATCTGTCTTTCTCTTGGCACTGTCCTGAGGAAAACAGGAAGTGATGGATTGCAGTAGCCTTGCCACGGCCAGCAGGTGTGTGAGTGGCCTTGCTTTTCCAAAGCTTGCTGGCACAGGGAGCCCATTTCTCCTCTCACAACAAGGACAACTGAACCCTGCAGGGTTAGGCAGCTCAGACACCGGAGGGCAGAATGAGATCATCATGCAGTGGGGACTTCAAACTGGTGGCTCAGTGGGAGTTGAATCAGCTTGGATAGAAGAGAGAATCTGAAGTTGGATTAATGGTCAAGATTGGGTTAAAAGCCAAAAATCTGGGGCGAGGACAATTGAAATGAATTGAAGGAATTAAATTTAGTTCCATTGGAGGAAGGAAATCAAATTGAACAGGAGGGACCCAATAGAATGGAATTAAAATAAATTGAATTGGTTTGATTTGTTTTGAATTGAGGAATGATGGGGGAAAAAATGACCAAGAGTCAAGTTGGAAGTGTGCGCTGAGCTGGAGAGCGGGGGCTCGAAGTAGTTGGGACAAGTGAGATGGGGTGAGTTGAGCCAAGCTTGGGAACAGGAGATGCTGACTTGGGTTCATTCTTCCTGGAGTCAGGCAGGCCCTCCCACCAAGCTCTCCCACCAGGCCCTCCCACCAGGCCCTCCCACCCATGTTCCTCAACTGGTATACTGGACCTGGTTGTTCAGAAAGTATTTATGCAGTGCCTACTACATATAGGAGCTGGAGACATGGTTCTGCACCCAGAGTGCTCAAACACTAACTCTCATCAGTTCCAAGGTCCTGAGATCAGACCCTGGGAAGCAATGGGCTACCCAGGAGGCTCAGGCCCTGAGCCTTAGAAAAAGAGAAGCCTGCCATCATGCCCTCCTTTGGAATTCTTACTTTGAGTCGAAGTGAGAACCTGGCCATGAGGCTTGGGCTCCAAGTCCCCTCTGACCCTCCACTTTCTCATCTTCAGAATGGGAACAGTAGGCTTCTTCAGAGCATGGCCCCAATGGCCTGAGAAGACACTCTCTTCTCTCGTGGTTGACAGCTGCCTTCTCTGACTGAGCACTTGTTAGTTTCTAGATCTTTCATTTAAGCTCCCAAGACCATGAGCCTTGCAGAAGCCACTTGGAAGGACTTGTCTGTCTTTCCTTCTCCTAGAGGCAGGTGGCCCCAGCATCTCTGTCATATGGGACCATCTGGATCTCCATGCCTCACACCTCTCCAGCCCTCTGTTTCCCCATGGGTGCTCTGAACCCCAGCAGCTGAACAGGCCTGCTCAGATGTCTGTGTCTTCACCTTGCCATGTCTGCACGCCTCCTCCCAGGCCTGGCGCTCACTTGCCTCCTCCATGTCCTCCTCCTCTTGCTCCTGGTCTCACCGACCCAGGTCCCTTCTGTCAGAACTACCTGCCACATTCTGTCCACTTTCTCTATCCCTTCAACCCATCCCCCACAACCCAGACAGGGCTGAGATGTCATCCCCAAACCCAGGGAAGCAGGCAGGTCCCACGCCCATCTCACAACACAGAGCTTCCTCCTGGGACTTTTGTCCCTGGGTTTGCTTCTGTTGGCGGCCTTTCAAGAACTGTAGCAGATTGAGGACACTTCTGAGCAGCATGCCACATTGAGAATTTGGGACAGCACATGCCATCCAGGGTAGCACATGCCATTGCCCTCCAGGGGCAGCCATCCAGGGCAGCACATACCATCCAGGGCAGCACATGCCCTCCAGGGCAGCAGACGCCATCGGGGACAGCACACGCCCTCCAGGGAAGATGTACCACCAGCTGCCTCTGAGTGTTTTTATCTTTTCTGTTATTTTTCCCAACTTGTGTCAAGTTCAAGGATTTTTTTGGGTCAATTAGTCCAAGAACACCTCAGCTTTAGTTCCATGTTTCTAGTAATCGGTTCACACACAGGCAACTTTGCAAATGGAGACTCCTACCCACGAGTTGAGTCACCGCAGCTCCCACCATTGCTTTTTAGGGTCTTGCCTTGTTCGTTATTTATTATTATTATTATTATTATTGTTATTATTATTATTATTTTACTGGAAAGGGAGGCTAAGGCAGTGGGGACAGGGGCTGCAATCTCTTCTCAGCTGGCAAGAGCTCTCTTGACCTCCAACACACTCAGGGTTGATCCAGGTGAGAGTGATGCAGGAGGGTACCAGGACTCTGTTCTGTGGACATCAGGGCTGAAGCTTCACATGCACACACCAACACCCCAATTCTAGCTGTGACCTTGCCCTCAATATCTTAACCCTACTGAGCCCAGTTTCCGTGTCTTTAAAATAGGAACAAGGGGCTGGAGATCTGCTCAGCAGTTAAGGGACCACCTGCTTTTGCCAAGGACCTGGGTTCAGTTCCCAGTACCCACATTGTGGCTAACAACCATCTGTAACTCCAGTTCCTTGGGATCTGATGCCTTCTTCTGGCCTATGTGGGCATTGCACACACAGGTGCACATGCATACATACAAGCAAAACACTCATGAGCATAAAATATAAATAAATTTTGAAACAGGAACAATAGCTAGCACAAGTACAACAAGGAAAGATTCGACACATGGGTTTAATGAACCAAAACACAGAAACTGTATCCTACATGGCCCTGAGCAGCCATTACAGACACTAAGAAACTCACACCAATTTTTTTCAAAGATAAAAAATACTTCTTGGGGGCTGGTGGGATGGTTCAGCGGTTAAAACACTGGCTGTTCTTGCAGAGGACCCAGTTTCAATTCTCAGCACCCACATGGTGGCTAACAACTGTCCATAACTGCAGTTCCAGGGGATCCAATGCTCTCTTCTGACCTCCACAGGCATTGCATGACATAGGTACACTGACCTACATGCAAGCAATACATTCATATACATAAAATAAAAATAATAAAATATATTTTTAAAGTACTTCTTGAAGAATATTAAAGACAACTCAGGAAAATCCACATTAAAAACCAAACCACTGTTAGCCCTGCCACCTGAGCTCTGCACACAGCCACATGTGGGTAAGGGGCTGACGCACCAAGCTGGTGAACCTTTCCTTAGTGACCCTTCCCCCCTTTGAAACAATCTGAACTTCACATCGTCAAAGACTCTGTCACACTTTTAGAGAAAGTTGGGGGCTCTTTCTTTAATGAAGAAATTAAGCCTTGCCTGTCACACTTGCGCAGAAGTCTTTTCCAGGCCTCGCATCCGGGCCTTTGGCTTTGGTGGTTTCATCTGACATGCAGAGGATTTTCAATGCGATGCAGCCAAGCCTGTCCATATTTTCTCCCCCGATTCCTTGTATTAGTTCTAAACTTAGGAAAGCTGTTCTTTCCCAAGGCATGAATACTAAATTCTACTTAATTCTCACTTTCCTGGGCCCTGATTTTTTTTTCTAATATATTTAATGCTAATCCAGATGGAATCCAGTTCCATGGTGGGAGGGTGGTGGTGGGCTGAGTGCTTGCAGGACAGGAACAACCTCCACATTTCCTCAGCAGAGCCGATTCTGAAAAGCCCAAGCCCCTTGCCTATAGCCAACCCTGGCTGGAGAGGCAGCTCCTCTGCCCACAGCCTCACTTCAGGTCAATCCTGAGTGAGAGTGAGGTGGAGGGTGAGAGGGCAGGGAACCACCACTGCAGGCCTGCAGGCCCTGGAGGCTATGGGGAAGGAAGTACTGAAAGGTGAGGGGGCTTACATTTTAGGGCCCAACCCTCCCACAGGACATGGAGCCTCAGCCTCAGCCGCACCAGCCAGAGCCCAAATGACAGGCAACAAATAGAAGCCTGTCCCTGCCCTGGCTCCGGTCCTCAAGTTACTGGAAGTTGGGGGTGGGGCAGCACTCCTCCGCACAAGTAGGAAACGCAAGCAAAAGAGACAATGGGTTGGGGCAGAGCTGGAACTGAGACCACCCTGGGTGTTGGGGCAGAGCTGGAACTGAGACCACCATGGGGGTTGGGGCAGAGCTGGAACTGAGACCACCCTGGGGGTTGGGGCAGAGGTGGAACTGAGACCACCGTGGGGGTTGGGGCAGAGCTGGAACTGAGACCACCTTGATACCCAGGAGGGAAAGACACACCACCTATTCTGAAAGCTTCATTACCCTTCTATTGACACTTCTGGGAAGACATCTCTAAGAGCTCCTGTCACTCCATGCTGTTTGTGAGCCTCTTATTACCTGTGTCTGGTGACAGGTATCCTGTGCATGGCTGCCAAGAGTCAGGACTGTACTTGCTGGGAAGGACTTCTCCAGTATCCCCAGGGAGGACCTCATGGTGGCCATGATGTAGGAGGGATGGCTTGATGCAGCCTCTCCTCTCACAGCACTGACAGGCATGTGGCAGCCTGCTTCACCTTCCAGCCTACATGTGGAAGTCCCAGAGCAGCCACCTTGGTTCATTGGCTTCCCTGTGCCAGCAAAGTCCTTGGCCTTCGCCATGGTGACCTTGATCTTAGTCTAGGAAAGAGGTAGACCTGGTATAGTTAAAGTGTCTGTCCAGGACATACCGCCCAGGGAGTAGAACCCAGGCTATGTAAACACCCACCTGTCTTCATTCCTGTGAGACAGCAGGATAGACCAGCAAACTGAGACACAGAGGATTTCCCACATAGAAAACCACTAGGATGTGCCCAGGGAATGTAATGCATGCCCTGGACTCCAGTATGTCCTGTAATATGGCTAGGGAATCAAGGATAAGCAGCAACGCCCTACCTTAGGGTCCTCACAGCATGGGAGAGAGACAGGTGCAGGTTCAAGGTCATGTGAGGAGGTTAAAGTATCATGCTGGCACAGCAGAGGGGCATATGCTGGAGGTAACCATGGGCACATGTAGATTCAGTGGCATAGTGTGGCTGTGGCCACCAGTGTTTGGTGCATGTCTGTGGATGGCTGTGTGGGTGTTTAAATGAACCATGGGCCATGAACTCCAAAGCTGCAAGGGCCTAGCACTAGGGTCTGCTGAGTGATTCGTTTCCTGATTGAGTGGATGAGCAGCAGGTGAATGTATCCTGGACCCCTTGGTCTGACAGTCTAGAAGTATATAGGGCTATGTGCCCCTGGGGGCAGTTCTTCCTCAGAGCCAGATGGCATCCTTCTCTGGGTAGCACTAACTGGAACTCGTGCCTTAGATCATCTTCTGCAGAGCATCAGTCCCTTTCCAGCCGGGTGTGCCTCAATCTCTAGCTTCTGGGCCTACGGCCGGTGTCAGGGCTCAATAGGACCACAAGAGGGTCATGGAGCACCTGGTCCACACATAACACAGGTGGCTGGAGCGATGCAGGTGGGCTGCCCAGCATCTGTGAGCCCTGTTTTCCCTCTGCGAAGGGACTGGACCAAGCTGACTGCACTCTGTGCACCCAGGAGGCTAGCAGGAGTCAGGAGAACAAAGAGCCAGTGAGCAGAGGCATGAAGCACCTTATGGGCACTGGAGACAGCACCAAGCAAAGGACCCTTTCCCTCCCCAAGTTCCAACTGCAGAGTCAACAAATTTCCCTGTACAATAAAAGTACCTTCCAACTGATGGAACCAGCCGCTCTTGCCTGGAGACTGGGATCTAACCCAGAGCCTCGGGAGCGCATGTGTGCCCTCCATCTCTAAGCCGGGGCTGCTTGTATGGCTGGAAGCCCCATCATTTCCACCAGCATCAAGCTTGCCTGAAGCCCAGCCCCACAGGGTTGCCAAGGAGAGAGGCAGTGGGGTCTAGGGCAACAAACGTCCAGGCTGCAATGGGTGTGGCCGTCTCCAGCCGGCCACGGGACTCCTGAGCTCAGAGCTGGCTGACCAAGGAGGCAGATGCAAAGGGCCTGGGCCAGAAGAACCTGGGGAGATTTTCTAGATAGGTCTGGGCAGCATGAAGTCTCAAGGGCGGATGTCACCACCACCACCACACTGGCCAACCACAGCCAGGACTCTCCTGGACTGCCAGTTTCCTGACCCGGGCTCAGCCATTGAGGCTCCCATCCCTCCTACAGGACAGCAGAGACTTTCACCCCCAAAGTGCCTGAGTGTTACCCTCCTCTGCTCATAGCTCCCCCACGGCTTCCAGGGACTCAGTGCCATGAGCTATCTAGCATGTTTTCTGGCCTCCCTCTCTGAGACCCCACCTACAGGGCCGATGCCCTCCCTCATCAGGACCTGTGCCCAGACTCTGGCCTTGGCATGCACTCGGCCTGGTTCACCTTTCCATCTCGAATTTCCTCCTTTTTTTCCTGTGTGTGTGTGTGTGTGTGTGTGTGTGCGTGCAGGTGCACATTTGTTGTGCACATGTACATGTGTATGGACGCACACGTGTTCATGAGCACACGCAAGGCAGCAGTCAGCTTTGGGCGTCTCCCTCAGTTATGACCTACGTTGTTTACAGACAGGGTTTCTCACTGGTCTGAAACTCACAAATTAGGCTAGACTGACTGGCCAGCTGAGTCCCAGGGATCCACCTGCCACTTTCCCATTCTCAGGGGACTTGTCACAGCTAGTTTCTCTGTCCCTCATGAGACTATCTTTGTGGGTCATCGCCACACCCTGGGCTAGGTGCCCCTGGGAGTGAGGGGTAATCGCCCCCACCTCTCTCCATAGAGTCCCTGAGTCTCTCATGCTGGCTGTGTGGTGGGCACGGTGCTCTTGATGAGCTGCGGGAAAGATGCTCACAGTGAATGAATGTCATTTAACAAGAAAGATGAGGCTGACTCGGGGTGCAGTCTGGGAAAGGCCAATGGAACACGAATGTCTGCCCAGCAGCCTAGAGAGGGGCCCCTGGGGGCGAGACGCTGGGCGACTCAAACTGCTTTCTCATTCTTCCCTTTACTTCCCAGGCTTTGAACTGAACAGACTGATCAAAAACCCACCACAGCAAGCAGGAAGAGCTGACATAACTATCTCTGAAATGTGTGGAGTCAGGAAGGCAAACAGCAAGGGGAACAGTTCTGGCCAGCAGACACAAGACTGCCTCAGTGCGGGGGAGTCAACTGCATCGCCACTCCCGGTGACCCGTAGAGGGGTGGGTATAAGGGTCTCCACACCAGTGAGGGAGGTCACTGGACCAGAACATAGCAGAGCCTGCCAGGGAGCTACAGGGGCTGCCTGAGGGAGCTCCCTGTGCCTTACTTACTGGACTGTAAGTGTTTTAGATGCAGTCATGGCCAGGGTCCAAAAGAGAAATAAGGAGTCCATAGTGATAAAATGTATGACTGCACGGGTAGAAGGACGGATGGATGGATGCATGCATGGATGGATGGACAGATGGGTAGATGGATGCACAAATGGATAGACGATGGATGGATGGACAGATGGGTGGATGGATGCACAGATGGGTGGATGGATGGATGCACAGATGGATGGATGCACAGATGGGTGGATGGATGGATGCACAGATGGATGGATGCACAGATGGGTGGATGGATGGATGCACAGATGGATGGATGCACAGATGGGTGGATGGATGGATGCACAGATGGATGGATGCACAGATGGGTGGATGGATGGATGCACAGATGGATGGATGCACAGATGGGTGGATGGATGGATGCACAGATGGATGGATGCACAGATGGGTGGATGGATGGATGCACAGATGGATGGATGCACAGATGGGTGGATGGATGGATGCACAGATGGATGGATGCACAGATGGGTGGATGGATGGATGCACAGATGGATGGATGCACAGATGGGTGGATGGATGGATGCACAGATGGATGGATGCACAGATGGGTGGATGGACAGATGGGTGGATGGATGCACAGATGGGTGGATGCACAGATGGGTGGATGGATGGATGGATGGACAGATGGGTGGATGGATGCACAGATGCACAGATGGATGGACAGATGGGTGGATGGATGGATGGATGGACAGATGGATGGACAGATGGGTGGATGGATGCACAGATGGATGGATGCACAGATGGGTGGATGGACAGATGGGTGGATGGATGCACAGATGGATGGATGGACAGATGGGTGGATGGATGGATGGATGCAGAGATGGGTGGACAGATGGGTGGATGGATGCACAGATGGGTGGGTGGATGGATAGATGCACACATGGATGGATGGGTGGGTGGATGGGTGGTGAATGAATGTAAAGGATGGTTGGTGGACGGATGGATGGATAGAAGAAAGAACAGAAGGAAAGATTTGTTCTAGATCTTTCATGCAGGCACTCCTCCACCCTCCAGGACACAAACATAGCTTCCACTCCTCAAGTATGGGCCATGTATATGGCGTCCTCCCCCACATAACAGTAGAAAACAGGCAGTTAAGATGCCACAGCGAAGACACTGACAACTGCCACCCAGCCAGGCGACCAAGGTCAGCATCCACAGGGATAGGTCACATGAACAGGAGGACATGATGAGGCTCTTACTTTCCAGAGATGCGCCTGACAAACTCAAGTCCCAGAAGACACCTAATGGCCAGAAGCAAGAGGAACAGGAGACAGGCTCCACCAAGAGGCACCTGGTCCCAAGACATGGAGGGAATACAGAGGAAATGGAATGAGATAGGGACACGTGTCAGTGATTCACAGTGATTCTTGTCCCATACCCACATACGTACAGGGAAAGTGGGGGAGGGTTCCCAGGAATACTCTGTGCTGTCTTGAAACTTCTCTGTCAATCTAAAACTGTGCTACCAGAAAGGAGTTTGTTTTAACCAGTGATGAATTACATCAACTAAGCAAGAAAAAGTTGACAAGTGAGAACCTGACGTCTAGTGTCACCTGAGATGCCCGAGACCCCACAGCACAGAGGCCTCAGGGATGGTCTGGTGTCTCTGACTGACAAACTCTTATGGTTGTGGCAACAGCATCTGATTGTGTTCACAGAGGCACAGAGACCAAAGCACAAGCTAGGGCACATGTCTCTAGACAGTGATTCATGGAGTGACTCCCAGCACGTGAAGCTCAAGTTGAGGGACTGAGTGTTAGAGAACGCCAACGCTGCTGTGGGAGACAGGCTCTTGTCCTGCCCGTGTCTGGGCTGCCTCTCCCCTAGCTGTCTTCTCTGCAGATGCCAGGTATGTCTGGGGACAGGTGGTTTTGCGGTCTCAAGAGACACGTGTATGCCCAGAAGGAAAGTTTTCCTGCTGTGACGTTGTTCAGTGCCCTTCAGTAGAATAAGTGTCTAATCCACATAGGTCTCTTCACACCCAGTCCAGGCCAAACACAGAAAGTGTGCTGAGGACAGTGAGCGAGTGACTGAGTGAGTGACCAAGAAAGACTGAGCGGATGAGCGAGCGAGTGAGCCTCTCAGCTGCCTGTGCTCTTGTCTGGACTCATCTTTTCCAGCTGTGTGGCTGCAGGACGTCCCCAGGCTTCTCTGGACCTATTTCCCCACACATGGCCAGAGCTGAGCAGATGCCATCACTCATTGCAGCTTGTACATCCTCCTGGTGTGGCAGGAGGTGGGGCAGCTGTAAGAGACCCCCATTGATGCCCAGGTCCATAGTCAACCAGCCCAAAGGAGAAAAGGTGACCCACTGAAAATATGTTGAGGGGACAAACCTCAGCTCTGTTCCTGGCTGTATCACCAACAGCTATGACCTCAGCACATCCTTCCCTCTGTGGGCCTCAGGGTCCTGATCTGTGAATGGGATGCAGTGTAACCACCCCAAGCCCATCCTGTGATGGTCACAGAGACATCTCTGTCTGCTGCTCACACGGACATCTCAGGGTCAAAGCCAGGAGTGCCACCTGCCCCCTCCTTCCCTTTCCAGCCCCCACCTGTCCTCCTCTCCTCCTGAAAGCCCCACTTAGGAGCCGAGATCCCTGCCCCCCGTTTCCCTCCAGGAACACTCCAGAATGATGCAGCCCTGGTGCAGGAGAGCCAGGCCTCAAGCCTCACAGGAAATGTGCCAGAGATGGTCAGGGCAAGGCCAGAATAGGCCCAGGACTTTGCACTCACCACTGGGCATGAGCTGAGACTGATGCTTCCCTGACTGGGGCCTCCATTTCGAGAGTAATACAGAGAGAGGCTCTGTCCCTCAGCCCTGCCCATTTCAGTGTTCTTATGGAGAAGCAGAAGAGGGTTTATGTCTGCCTCCTGGGCAGCAGGTTGGACCCCAGTGTGTTGTGGAGTCAGGTGCAGGCAGTACAGGCCACAGCTGAGGACCCCAGGCTGGCAGAGCAGCCCACCAGTCCCCTCTGAACAAGCCTCGGCCACCCTTGGTGCGTGCCTAGGGTCTCAGAACAGACAGGCCAGACCCAGCCACTCTCCTCTCTGTCCCCATGCAGGGCAGGGGTATGGGCTGCTCATTGGCCCCTCCTCTCACAAGGGCCCCTCTGGCCACAGCGTAGCTTGTCTCCAATGGAGGAAGGAAAGGGGTTCTTTGAAAAGTCCTTATGTCACCAGGAGCTTGTAATGGTTAGTGTCTCCCAGATTCGTATCCACCCAGAAGCCTAGAACGCAGAGCCTGTTTGGAAATGTAAAGTGAAATAAGTCCTTCCCCCCACCCCCCACCCCCACCCCAAGTTGTTTATGGTCAGTGTTTTATCACAGCAGCAGAGAAGTAAATTAAAACAAGTCTTTGTACATGCTGCCTCCCATTTCTGAGATACTGGGAATCAAGGCCAAAGCCTCAGTGTGGCCTTACCACCGTGCTGCCTTTCACGGGAATTGCCTGTGTTTCTGAACCTGTGCCCCTGTGGTTTCTCTTATAAGGGCATCAGCCATTGGATCTGGGTGCACTCTAAATCCAGCATGACTTCAAAAACAGGAGGTAGCAGTCAGAACGTGCAGTTGTCTACATGAACACCCCAAACTTGGCAACTGACTCAAGGAACATCATAGATACATCTTCGTTCCTGCACAGGGAGTCAGGGGCGTCCTGGAGACTAGGCCCTACCTTTAGTACCAAGCACAGAAGAATCACTTAAAATATAAAAATAATGCTTTTATGGTTATTAAGGTAATAAACGTTGACTGAAGAAAACAGCAAATAAAGAATGCAGACGATACCTAAAGGACTGAGGACATGAAGGAAATCTGCTGACGGCCTTGTCCTCCGGAGCCATAATGAGCTGGTAAACAGGATGTTAAGCTTCGAGTTATTCTCGCTCGGAGCTGGCAGCCAAGTAAGGAGAAGTTTCATCAAATGGCCCCGTTTGGACTCCCAATCCGGGGTCCACATTCCCGTGCAATAATGTGCTCTGCAGGCATCTCTCCAACTGTAGCAATCCACCTGCCTCGCTGCTTCCAGAGCTCATCCTGTGTGTAGATGGGGCCGACCTCCATCAGGCCACCTGCTGCCACGGACAGGGCTTTGCGCTAGATGGGGCCTGCACCTCAAGAAGAGGTTATTCATGGTTTAAGGCGTTCCCCAAATCCATGCTCATGTCCTTGTAATGACAGGGATCTGGGCCCAGAGCCACAGACAACCATGGGAAGTCACAGGTGAGGGCTGGGCTGTGGCTCGGTGGAAGAGAACAGCCCTACCGTGCTGAGGCCTTGGGTTTGATCCCCAGCACCACAAAACAAGAGGGATATGTGCACACGACCTGCACAAGATTGAGCCGTCAGTATTCAGTCACTGATGGGAAGGAGCCCATGCCTAGCTGAAGTGCGGTTGATGATGTCTAGGAAAGAAGGAGGCAGCCCTGACTAAACTCAGTGGTCTTGATAAAAGGACATGATAGTGGGGAGGGGACTTTCTGGGAAGGAGTCCAGAGGGGGAGGGAGAGAAGAGAGGGTCATGGGGGGGAATACGATCAAGACAGCTTACGTGTGTATGAATTAGTCAAAGAATGTAGTCTATTTTTTTTTAATCAATGGGCTGGGATGAAACCCACCTGCTCTCAGTCCATCATTCCCTGCAATCGCTGCCCTGATTGGAGCATTTTAGAGTCCCCAGCAACACAGGGCCAACTTGCCTTCTAGCAAGCACATCAGAGTCCCCACTGGCCCATCTCAGGGTTGTCTGCACTCATCAGAGCCTGTACCCCATCCAGCCCGAGCGGTCTGAAGCAGACTCCTTGTGCATCCGGATACATGCACCAGTGATGACCTCATTTCCTTCTGGGGGACTGAAGGCATGAGTCCTGGGCTCATTCTCTTGGAGTTCTTTAACTGATGTCGCTTAGAGAGCTTGTTGTATGGCAGGCAGAGAGATGGACTGGAAAAAATTGCCCCAGTTGGAACCATCTGGGGTTCCTTCTCAGAGGGGAGTGGATGGTGCATATGGTGCCCACCTACACACACACACACACACACACACACACACACACACGAATTCACACAAAAGTGCCCCAGTTAGAACCATCTGGGGTTCCTTCTCAGAGGGGAGTGGATGGTGCATATGGTGCCCACCTACACACACACACACACACACACACACACACACACACGAATTCACACAAAAGTGCCCCAGTTAGAACCATCTGGGGTTCCTTCTCAGAGGGGAGTGGACGGTGCATATTTACCCACACACCAGCTTGTGCCCACCTACTCACATGCACACACAAACACACACACACACACATACACACATACACACATTCACACAAAAGTGCCCCAGTTGGAATCATCTGGGGTTTCTTCTCAGAGGGGAGTAGACAGCGCATATTCACCCACACACCAGATTGTGCACACACACACACACACACACACACACTACACACACCACACACACACCACACCCCACTACACACACACATACACCACACACACACACCACACACCACACTACACACACACACACACCACACACACACACCACACACCCCACTATACACACACATACACCACACACACACACACCACACACCACACTACACACACACACCACACACACACACCACACACACACACACCACACACACACACCCCACACACACACACCACACACACACACACCACACACACACACACCACACCACACACCCCACTACACACACACATACACCACACACACCACACACCACACTACACACACACACATCACACACACACACACATACCACACACACACCACACACACCACACCACACACCACACACACCACACCACACACCACACACACCACACCACACACACACACACCACATACCACACACACACCACACACACCACACCACACACCACACACACCACACCACACACCACACACAGACACACACACACCACACACACCACACACAGACACACACACACCACACACACCACACACACACACACACACACACACCACACCACACCACACACACACACCACACACACACACACCACACCACACACACACACACCACACACACCACACCACACACACACACACCACACACACACATACATCACACACCACACACACACACACACACCACACCACACACCACACATACACCACACACCACACATACACCACACACCACACACACACCACACACCACACATACACCACACATACACCACACACCACACATACACCACACACCACACACACACACCACACACAGACACACACACCACACACACACACACACCACACACACACACACCACACCACACCACACACACACACCACACACACACACACACACCACACACACACACACATCCCAAACAAAATGGAATTTAAGATGTCAGACTCCTGACATATTCAGAAAGGAGGACTAAGAGGAACAGTGGGACATGAAGAAGTAAGAGGAAGACGCGGCTGCATGGACAGCTCCCTTCTCGCTTTCCTGTGCTCGAATACCTTAAAAGTGTTGAGGAGCTAGGCCAAGGCAGAAATGTTCTAAACTATCACATTATAAGTAGACGGTCAAAGGAAGCACTGAGTCAATAATATGGGGCTTCAACGGACTGTGGAAAGGTACGTGTGTACAATGCCCACTGTGAGCACTAAAACTGAGACACACTCAGAAGTAGCCTACATAGATGAAAAGTGAAATTCTCTATGTTGCCTGTTCAATGAGCCCACGGGAACACAGGAAAAGAGCGAGAGCAAACAATGAACAAAGCACAAAACTCACATGGCAGCCGTCACATACCAAGAATTACGTTAGCCAGGGCTGGTGGCACATTCCACAATGTGAGGCAGGAGGGCTGTGAGTGTGAAGCCAGCCTGGGCTATAACGTGAGGCTCTGCCTCAGCATAAAAATTTACACTAAATGTGAATTGCCTAAATATACCTGTTAAAAGACAGGATGACAGACTGGATTAAGCAATATGGTCCAGCCAAGAGCTCCCTGTAAGAATTTCACTTCAAATACAATGATATAGATTAGCTGAAATGGAAAGACAGGAAATGTGTAAACATTAATCACATGATTGTATATATTAATATGAAGTAGGATGAGAGAGAGAGAGAGAGAGAGAGAGAGAACAAAATGTCAACTCATGCAAAGGCACGGCATTGTAAATGTGTATGCACCAAAACAAACAGCACAGGCACAAACTACATAAGCCCAGAGTTGAAAAGAGAAATAATGTGATCCACGTTTGTAGTTGGAAGCTTTGTTAGTCTATCAGCAAAATAACTAGACAAAATCAGCAAGGACATGGAAAAACTCAACATCAAAACCCGAGAAGATCTAACGCTATCCGCAGAGTCCACCGCCCTACAGCAACACAGCACACATTCCTCGTGAGGCCCACTGAACAGATGCCGAGACACAGCACGTCCTGGGTCAGAAGGAAAAAGGGAACATTGAAAATCATTGGCATCGGAGGGTGTCTCCCCATTCGCAAACCCAAGTGGAAGCTGATCGCTGAAAGGCATCGGGAAAGTCTTCGAACATTTAGAAAGTACTTAGTCCATGAGTCAGAAAGGAAGTCTCAGGGAATTTTTTAAAAAATATATTGAACCAAATAAAAATGAAAACAGCGCGTCAAAATGTGTGGGGTAGCGTTTAAGCAACGCTCAGAAGAACACTTACAGCACTAAATGTCTGTCTTAGAAAAGAGAAAATGTCTCAAGTGAATAATCTAAGTTCCTGCTGGAAAAAAAAAAGAGTAAATATGCCCAGAGCAAGAAGACGGAAAAGATAAAAGCCGAATTCAATGAAGTCAAAACAGAAGACGACAGAGCAAAGCCAATGAAGCCAAGAGCTGGCCTTTGAAAAATGATCAATAAAACCGATAGTTTCTCACACGAAGAAGAACTCTTCCCTACCCTCCGCTCCTCTCACTGTTTCAGGGGAGCCCATCCTCAGCAGCACAACAAGCTTTCAGAGCACCTGAATCCACTATGCCACTAAGTCACCCAAAAACCTCCTGGTCCTCGGTGGAGGCTGACGCAGCTTCAGGTGGAGGAAGCCAAGAGGCAGAATGTGCCTGCCTTGCTCCAGAGCACCCAGCAGCCCGGAGCACACTGAGCAATTGTGGAGGGCAGGCGCCTCGGTCTCTGGCCCACACACTGAGTAAGTGATGTGGTACCAGCATGAGGCCTTGTGTTCTTCCCTGAGGAGGTCTGCCTCGCTCAGGCTGGAGCACGAACGGGACACCTTGGTGAGGTCTGCGGTGGGAAAGAGGTCACGGCCCTTGTCAGCCAGCTGACTATGGTATCCATCCGCCATACTGCAAAACTGGTAAGTGTGGGAACCCCCTGACTGTGTGCAAGGTATTGGGGGCACTGGAGTCCACTGAATCTCTGCACTGTAGTGTGAACTAATCAAAGTAGTCTGACCCCACAGAGCTCCCAAGTCTTCACCTGAGTGCTGGGAATGATGGTAGCTAGGTACTACGTCATGGGCCTGCACTGAGAAGGGGAAGAACCAAGCACTGCTGTACTGGATGTTGCCGAAGGTGGTAATGTTGTTGGCGGTGTCACTGATGTTGGTGCCGCTGATATCATTGGCGTTGCTACTGATGGTCATCTATGATGATAGTGTTGTTGATATTACTGATATCATTGATTTTGCTGATGATGTCATTGATGTCATATGTTATGCTATTGATGATGATGATGGTTCATTGACATTGATGGTGTCATTGATGTTGAAGGTGATCTCATTTATAACACAAATGTTGCTGGTGATGATTTTATTGACGTTGATAATGATGTGCCATTGATGTTGATCATAACAGCATGACTGATGTCAGTGATATCATTGTTGCTGATAATGTCATTGATGTTAATGATGACAGTGTCATTGATGGTGATAATGATGCTTTGCTGTCATGCGTTGGCCCCATGTCACCTTGAATTTGATAACAATCCTCTCCTTAACAACCACTTAAATGAGCCCCAAGCCCATTCTGTTAGACATCACATCTGGAATGTCTCACAGGTTTCCTTCTACCACAGGACAGTTCAGACACCTGTTTTAGTCAAACTTTTGTTGCTTTGACAAAAAACAAAGAGGAAGAAAGCTTTATCTTGGCTCATGGTTTCAGAGGCCTCAGCCCAAGCCAGCTGAGTCCATTGCCTTGGATTCAAAGAGACGCAGAACATCATGGTGGCAGGAGCAGGTAGCAGAGGCTGTTCATCACACGATGACAGAAGCAGAGCACAGACAGGAAGGGGCCAGGAGCAAGATGCCCTTCAAAGGCTATCTCAGTGGCCTACTTCCTCCAGTCAGGCTCCACCTCCCAAAGTTCCCATCTCCCAAGACAGCACCACCAACTGGGGATCAAGTGTCCAACACATGTGCCAATGGGGGACCCCAGAGCCCAGCAATGACAATGCCCATCTCCTGGGCTCCTGGGTGCCTTGCTGTGAGGACATCACAGACCATGGAGCTTGGCAGGCTGCTCACATACATGGTGGGCCTAAGCTCTGTGAGGCTGGGTACTAGAACCACACACAGACTTCACATGGCATTAAAGCTAGGAAGTCTAGAAGGCGGAGTCCATGATAGCTGGACAGAGGAAATGAGTTGCTGAGTGGATGTAGGAGAGCTTGACAAAAATAGGAAGCAGAGTTAGTGTGATTGGATGCATGGCACAAGAGAAACCACTCTGTGCTGAGTTCCTTCCAACTAGGGTTTTGATTAATTTCATGGCTTCAGGCCTCAGTTTCTTCATCTGCAAAATGGAAATAAATAATATTATCACTTATTCATAGGCCCATGATGAGGCCAGAATTCAAATGGCCTAGGAAATGGCCAAGGCCCAGGTACACAGTCATAGATGGGGCCTGGTCACTAACATGGGGTAACATCACTAACAGTCCTGGTGTAAACTGTAACTGTGTATTCTCCTGGCTGCAAGACTTGGACGGCCTGGCTGGCCCCTCTGCATTCTCCTTGCCTTATCTGTAGAGTTAGGACATAATTCCCTGCCTCAGAGATGGTAAGGTTCTAGGAGCACAGGTTGGAAGATGAGTTCATGACTGCATTGTCACGGTTATGCAGGAACTCTGACCTCAGGCCTTCCACAGTCTGAACACCAGGAGAAATGAGCAGCAGGCCGCAGGATGCAGAAGGATACCCTGCATTCCTGTCCCCTTCTGGCCTGGAGGAAACTCCCACAGCACCAGGACACTCCGTGCTCCCGGTCCCGGTCCCACCAGCTCCTTCTCTCTCTCTGTTTTCTTTTGCTTAACGGTTTTGATAAACAAGGCTTTCCCTGCTTCCCAGCAAACAGGAAAGAGGAGCAGCTCCCTGAAGAAGCTTGTGAAAGCCAGGCATCAGCAACTGCTCCTGCCCTCCCCGAAAAGCCGGGAGGCCCCAGGAGGTCCAAACGGGGCCTCAAGTGGGATAAAGATGGGGGAGGCAGGACCTCCCTCAGTCTCGCAGATCCGATTAGAAGAGCAACCCTCTTCACACCCAGGCATTCTGGATCCCTCAGCTAGAGAGGAATTTCTCTGCACACGCCCACCAGCAGCCTGATGAACTGAAAGTCTCACAGGGCACTATTATCTGGTCCTGTTGGGGTTCAAGGAGCTGAGAGTTCCTGTAAAGCTCAGAGGCAACTCCACACCATCCACAGAAAAAATGCCAGGTTGATGTACTTTCCAGATTCCAACCTGAATTACTGATTCCAGCCAGGATCCTGATTCGGTCCTCCCCAAAGACATTTTGGGCTCTGGCCACTCACACACTGAACCCTGACCCTGGCCACATGCCAAGCCCTGATCCAGCTCACACACTGAGCCCTGACCCTGGCCACACGCTGAGCCCTGACCCTGGCCACACGCTGAGCCCTGACCCTGGCCACATGCTGAGCCCTGACCCTGGCCACATGCTGAGCCCTGACCCTGGTCACATGCTGAGCCCTGACCCTGGTCACACACTGAGCCCCGACCCTGGCCACATGCCAAGCCCTGATCCAGCTCACATGCTGAGCCCTGACCCTGGTCACACGCTGAGCCCTGACCCTGGCCACATGCCAAGCCCTGATCCAGCTCACACACTGAGCCCTGACCCTGGCCACACGCTGAGCCCTGACCCTGGCCACATGCCAAGCCCTGATCCAGCTCACACACTGAGCCCTGACCCTGGCCACACGCTGAGCCCTGACCCTGTTCACTCACTGAGCTCTGATCCTGCCCACAACACTGAGCCTGATCTTGGGCTATACCAAGCTCTGATGCCGGTCACCCTCTGACTCTTGATCCCAGTCATAGTTTAAACCTCACTCTCATCTAGACCAAGCCCTAACCTCAGCTGTGAGCATCCTTTCTACCCCTGACTATTAGAAGAATGCACTCACAGCAGGCTGAGGGAATGTGAGCAGGTGTGGCCTTTTGCCCTCTGGCCACAGCACAGGAATCATCATGTACAAGAGGGAAGCTTAGAGCCGCTCAATCAAGGTCAGGCCACAGCGGCTCTCCAGGCTCTGGGAAGGGGCTCACTCGGACCTCTCTGACTTGACTGAAGCTTCCTTGCCCCACAGCCCCACATTAGCATCACATGATCTGAGTCAGCTTTACGAGGGAATGAGCTTCTACCGTGCCCATGCCTGCCAGCCCAACCCAAAGCTAGCTATGACTGGCTGCCGTGCCTCCCAAGTTTGTATCTGAATGCCAGGACTGAGATGGAGGGACCTCCAGGTCTTAAGAGTGAGTGTGCGCCTAACATGCCAGGGACCCCAGGGAAAGTCCCACACAGTCAAAAGCCCTCTATTTGTAAGGCAAGTCTACTGAGGTGGACAGCCCTAGGAGTAGAGATCACAAGGAGTTCCATTGGCCCCATGCTCAGGCCCTAGTGCTAACAGCAGATCTGCACCCAGAGCCTCAGGATCTAGTGCTAGCCCTGCAGGGAGCCCCCAGGAAACATTATTACTAGCCATACTATCTAACCTTCAGGGCCCAAGACAGAGTGGATAATGGGAACTGGCTGGATGTCCCACCAGGAGGCAGGAAGTCCCCTGTCTTCATCTGCAAATAAAGTAGAAAATCAGAGCTGTGGCTGCTACCCCAGTTCCCATCCAGCAGAGACTCAGCAAAAGGCTGGGGGGGGGGGGGGGGGG
>NW_008353937.1:1091378-1102303 GCF_000622305.1 Nannospalax galili
CTTGCTATCCAGCTGTCCATCCCGCACCCAGGCTCTTGGCTCTGTGCCAAAAACAAAGCCAGGGTCCCTACCACATGGGGCGGGTGGTCTGGGAACAGAGAGAGACATGGTGTGGCTCTGTTTCTCACGCAGAAGAGACATTGGTCCTAGATGTCACGATTTCATGTGACACTAACACATTGTCAACTAAGCAGTCAGGGAGTACTTCAGTTCACCTGGATTTTCCTAGTTTTAATACTAGTTTAATCCTTATGCCCCCTCCCAAATCTCCTCACCAAGGACAAACCAAAGTTTGTTTGGGGTACCTAGGTGAGGTCCCGAAAACAGGCACACAGCACGGTGCCTGGTGCCAACTCCACACAGCACAGAGTCCTGCTGCTCTCTCCCGGTTCAGGATGACTTCTGAGTCTTCCAGGGAATGTGGCGGGTTCTTCTGGTGCAGGCTAGCCCACGTGGCCTGTATGAGGTGACATTTGTGTGCCTCGCTGTTCTCGCTTCCTCTCTCTGGCCACATAAAGCACCTGGCTGTTGCCTTTAAGGGAAACATGGAACTGTAGCCATTTCTACAAAAATAAGTGGACTTTCCTCATGTAAGAAGAAAGCCCCATGGGTTGGCTCAGCTTTGCTGGGTGACAAGCGCCATTCTATACCAACTCTGGGTGTAAAATCCAAAGTCATTTAATTAATTTATCTATTTATTTTAGCATGTTTGTGAGCACACGTGACATGTGTGTATGTGTGTGTAGACATGCATATGCCACAGCCTGCATGTGAAGGTCAGAGGACATATACACTGAATTGTCTCACCAGTCATTTTAAATCATGTCAGACTCAATACGTGAACACATCAATATATACGATGTCCCTCAGCTGAAGGGAAAACAGAGACAGCCGTGGGTCAGTTAGCTATTGCTGTATAACAAACCACCCCAAATGAAGAATTGCTTCGGACAATCTTATTTTCAAACCACAGAATTGAAGAGCACTCAGAGAGAGGGGTCCACACCTGGCTCAGATCTCCCCTAGGTTCCCTCTTGCTGCTGTCAGGGGGTAGGGAGGGAAAAGCATCTCTGCCTTGCTTAGCTTCTGGGGACTGGTCCAGAATGGCCCTGACCTATCTGCATGGCCTACGAACATGCTAGGCTGAGTGGTTCCTAGGTGGGGTGCCTACGTGAGGTGCCTACGTGAGGTCCCGAAAGCAGGAGCACAGAGCACCTAAAGGCTCAGCTGCAGGCTTTGAGCAAGGTCATGTCCACCCTTTAGCCAATCACATGCCTCTTCCCATCTCTGAAACCAGCATGGTGGAATCTTCTAGAAATATATATATACATATAAAACTAGCTTTGAATTTTGGGTGAGGAGGGATCTGTTTGTAGAGGACCACAGGACTGGGGCGTGCTTCAGTTTACCTGGATTTTCCTAGTTTTAATCCTAGTTTAATCCTCATGCCCCCCCCACCACCAAATCTCCTCACCAAGGACAAACCAAAGGATGTGGCACCTTGGGAACCAGCCACCCATCTTTACGGGAAAAGTGACGCACCACATCAGGGAGATCAAGGGGTAAACAACCACACAGACAGGCCATCGATCCCCACTGTCCCTGACCAAGTTCAAGTCCACACATGAGCGGGCTGGGGAAGCTGAACCCACATGCCCACCACAGGGACAGTGCTACTGCAACCCCACAAATGCTCCTAACCTTAGGAGAGTAGGAATTTGCAAAAGTGACCATCATAAAATTGGTGAAATGCAGCCATTAAAATGTGGGCAATATGGACTTGCGCTGGGATGTCTGGGGACACTGAGGACACAGCGGGCCTCAACATGGATGGCAGAGTATACAGGTTCCAGTGGGAGGGGGGCTGTGGGAGGGTGCCCGTGGGGACAGGGGTATAAAGATGATTAAGGCTGTTTGAGATATTCTGTATGAAATACACAAAAATTCAATAAAAACAAATTATAAAAAATTGTGGGTGACCCTGGACTGGTATTTGAGAATTCTTGCACCTTTGTTCATCAGGGAGACTGGCCTCTCATTTTCCTTTTTGTTAAGGCTTTGTCTGATTTTAGTATCAGAGTAACACTGGCTTCATAAGAAGGCTTTGGAAGGGCTCCTTCCTTTTCTACCTTACAGGATATTTTGAGTACTGGTGTTAGTTCTTTGAGGGTCTGGTAGGATTCTGCACTGAACCCATCTGGTCCTGGGCTCTTTTTAGTTGGGAGATTTTTTAACTTACTGCTTCTGTCTTGGTTGTTAAGAGTCTGTTTAAAGTATTTATTTCATCTTGATTTAACCATGGTAGACCGTATAGATCCAAAAAGTCATCCATTTCTTTTAGATTTTCCAGTTTCATTGAATATACATTTTTAAGGTTTCCTTGTGAATCTCTGAATTTCCTCAGGGTCTGTTGTAATGTTTCCCTTTCATTTCTGAGTTTATTACTTTGGGGCCTCTCTTTCTTTTGGCTAATTTGGCTATAGGAATGCCTTCATTGTGTTCCATAGACTTGATATGTTGTGTTTTCATTTCCACTCAACTCTAGGAATTTTTTAATTTCTTTTTGGATTTTTCCCTTGACCCAATTTTCATTTAATAGTGTGTTGTTTGGCTTCTGCACGTCCGTGTACTTTCTGTGGTTTCTGTTGCTGTTGATATGCAGCTTCACAGCTTTGTGGTCAGGTAGAATGCAAGATGTTATTTTAATTTTTCTATATTTATTGAGACATATTTATATACATTTTATATATTTATATGTATTTATATATTTATATTTATATATATATGTGGTCAATTTTGGAGACAGTTCCCAAATTCAAGCACACATCAAAAGGGTCATCCACCAGGATCAAGTCAGCTTCATTCCAGAGATAAGGAATGGTCCAACATATGTAAATTCATAAATGTAATCTACCACAAACAGCCTCAAGAACAGAAACAAAATAATCATCTCATTCAATGTGGAAAAGGCCTTTGACAAAACCCAAAATCCCTTCATGGTAAAAGTCATGGGGAATCTTGGGATACAGGAGACGTAGCTGAACACAGTAAAGACCACCTGCAAGTCCTCAGCCAACAGTGTGAAACTCAAAGAGCTTCCATTAAAACCAGGAACAAGACAAGGCCGTCCACATGTTCCGTTCCTGTCCAGTGTTGTGCTTGAGATTTCAGGTAGAGCAGGAGGAGAGATGAAGAGATAAAGGGATGTTGACTGGAAAAGAAGGAATCAAAGTATCCTTACTCACAAACAGTATGATTCTGTAAAAGACCCTAAAGACAGCACCAGAAAACTCCTAGAGCTTTGTATCAGCAAAACATCAGGATACAAAATGGATACACAAAGGATCGGTAGCCTCAACCAGGTGTGGTGGCTCTCACTTTTGATCCCAGCACTCAGGAGGCAGAGGCAGACAGATCTCTGTGAGATCAAGGCCAGCCTGGTCGACATAGCCAGTTCCAGGCCAGCTGAAGTTACAGGAAGACCTTGTCTCAAAAACGTCAGTAGCATTTCTATACATCATGCTAAGGAAGAACCAGAGAGAGATTCCATTCACAGCAGCCTCAAAAAAAAAAAAAAAAATCTTAGAATAAATCTAACCAAGAAAGTCACTGAAGAAGATACCGGAAGACGGAAAGACCCCCCGGTGTTCATGGATAAATAGGGTTAATATGTGAAAATGACCATCCTACCAAAAGCCATCTACAGAGAGAATCTCAAATTTCATAAGGAAACAAAAAACTCAGAATAGCCCAAGCAACCCTGGATAACAAAGGAGCTGGAGGTGTCGCCGTCCCCAGTTTCAAATTATACTACAGAGCTATCTATCGTAATAAAAACCTCCTAACAAAGGGGACAAAAACACACATTTGAGAAAAGCCAGCATCTTCAACAAATAGTACTAGTCAAACTGCAAAGAATGAAACTAGATTCCTATGTCTCACCCTACACAAACTCAACTCCAAATGGATCAAGGACCTCAACATAAGACCTGAGACCCTGAATCTGAGAGAGGAGAAAGTAGGACCTACACTGAAACTTAGAGGCACAGGGAAGGGTTTTCTGGACAGGACCCCAACAGCACAGACATTGAGACCAACCACTGACAGACGGGACATCATGAAACTCACCATCATTTGAGTTAAGAGGCAGTTTATAGACTGGGAAAAATCTTTACCGCTATACATCTGATGGGGTATCTAGAATATGCAAAGCACTCAAAAAACCAAGAAACTAAACATTAGAAAAACAAAAGTCCAATTAAATATTGGAACAGAGAACTAAGCAGAGAGTTCTCAAAAGATGAAACACAAATTTGGCTGAGAACTTTAAGTGCTCAACATTTTTATCCATCAGAAAATGCAAATTAAAACTACTTTGAGATTTTATCTTACTCCACTCAGAATGGCTAAGATCCAAAAAACGAATGATTACAAATGCCGGTGAGGATGTGGGAAGAGGTGAGCACTTATTCACTGCTGGGGGGTTGCAAACTGCTACAGCCACTGTGGAAATCAGTGTGGAGTTTCCTTAAAATGCAAGAAATAGATCTACATGATTCAGCTACACCACTGTTGGGCATCAACCCAAAGACTCTGTATCCTACTACAGGGACACCTGCTCATCCATGTTCACTGATGCTCTAGTCACAATACCCAGAAAGTGGAAACAACCTAGAGGCTCATCAACTAATAAATGGATCATGAAAAATGTGGTACATTTACATACAGGAATAGTATTGAGCTACTGAGAACAATAAGATTATGAAATCCACAGGTAAATGGATGGACCTGGGAACAATCATCCTGAGTGAGGTAACCCACACCCAGAAAGGCAAATGTCAATGTTCTCGCTTCTGTGTGGATACTAGCCTCTGGTGCGTCCCACTGGAAAATCCATAGAGGTTAGGACACTAGTTAGGGGCCATGAAGGTGGCTTCATGAGAGGGGAAGTTGGATGCAGTGACATAAAGACCAAGAAGAACAATGGAGTAGGAGAGGCTGAAGGGGTGGGAACGGGAGGGCAGGGAGGGGAGGGAGGATGGGGAGGGTTAACGAACACTAAAGGTCTTCTGAAAAAGTCATGTGAAAACCTACTACCATAGAAGCTTCTTAAAATATATACATAGATAAAGAGAGTTTAAATGGAGTTACCCTACAACGGGGGATATTTTCCCTAAAACACACCACAGGTTAGCAAACAAAAAGCCCAATGCCAGGAATGAGCTCCCTGTTTTGGATTGGATTTGTTGATCAGGGGAGTCTCATAAACCCTTAAACAATACTGGCTATTGCCGTTACCCTTGGTTACCTTCTAGAACTTGATACTAAGACCCTACTGCTGAAGACACTACATATGCGAGTCGCAGAACAAACACAGAGATATCAAGCTGGGACAGACCTCAAAGCTTCATCCCTACTGGCCCATTCTCAAAGAGTAGAAGGTGCTATACGTGCTGCTGGAAAAAAGTAATCATCAACCTTACCGAGTTGTGAACCCTGTGAGCTACAATAATGTCTGGCCCGTCATGCTATGTCCACTGGTGGAATAGTGGTGGCAGTGTTATAGGAGCAACCAACCAGTTTGTGATTGGATTTAACACCCGCTTCAAGATGGAGTCCATACCTGGCACTGTTATCAGGGTGAAGAACCTGGGGCTAGACAGGTCACAGGCTGGAGGGGAAGCTGCCGCTATCCTCCTGTTAAACATAGCATTGCACTGACTCCTAACAACTTGTTACACTCACCTTTCGGCTCTCATCAGAGGATCACCCTCTTGCAGCAGATAGGATCAACAGAGACTCAGAGCTGGTCAGCACGCAGAGAATAAGAAACTACAGAGTTCTCAGTCCTCAGTGGGACACCTATATCACACCCCTCCTCTCAAGGCTCAGGGATCACTGTGGAAGAAGGGGCAGAAAGATGTAAGAGCCAGAGGTGGTGAATGAACACAAGGACACTGTGTTTTCCAGACACAGCAGGGCAACTACACGTATAAACCCACAGCACTTGTGAGAACAAAGCCCAAGTCAGACAAGACAACATGGAGGAGGGAGGTGGGCAAGCAGCCCCAGCCCTCGCTGATGGACTCTACTGGCAATTGATAGATGCTGGGATACGGAGAGTCAGCTTTCTTTAAGTGTGATACCAGGAAGGTTGACCAGGCTTCAAGGCATGAGCTACACACAAGAACACTTGGGGACACTGATTAGACGTAAAAAAAATAATAGAGTGGGGCCGGAGAGATGACTCAGCAGTTAAGAGCACTGGCTGCTCTTTCAGGGGACCTGGGGTCAATTCCCAGCACCCACATAGTGACTAACCACTACCTGCAACTCCAGTTCCAAGGAATCCAATGCCCTCTTCTGACCTCCCCTGGCATTGCATGACATGGGTGCACTTACACACATGCAGGCAATATACTCATACACATAAAATAAAATTTTAAAAATAATGGAGGACATGATGTGATGGGGTAGGGATGTGGGGGTGGATCTGAGAGGAGAAAGGGAATCTCAATATGATCAAAATGCAATGTATGACATTCTCAAAGAATCAATAAAAATATTTTTTAAAACCTAGGCTGGGCTGTGAGTAGGAAGCAGGAAGTGCTCTAGGGCCACATGGAGGACGCCCCCGGCCAAGCTCTGAGGCACCCACCCGCACTCCCAAGTCCCAGAACAAACAGCCTCAGCCTCTTTTCCTTTCCCCCTGGGCAAGTGTGTACCTCAAATGGCTTTTTTAAGTCCAGCAGGCTGGGCCTGCCAGCTCTGCATCAAGGGTCAAAGGAGTGACAACGTGGGGTCTATCTGACTCGGGCATCCCTGGGGGGTGACAGGCCAGAGGTGACTAAGCACTCAGGCTTGAAAGGCTTCTGCAGGTGGATAAAAGAGCAGGAAGGGAGGGAAGAAAAGGAGGAGGGAGGGAGCTGTCGCAGCACTGACAGACCACGAGGCAAATAAAGCAGCAAGATGTGCCAAGCTGGTGATGGCACTCACTGATGACGGCTCTCAGGGAAGGCTTGCAGACCGGCAGAATAACAAATCGGGATCTGTGATCCCAGCAGCCTCTCAGAGGGGTGGAAGCCACCCCAGGGGACACTTGGCAATGTCTGCAAGCATTTCTGGTTGGCATAACATGGGCAGAGCGTGGTACTGGCATCTAGTGGGCAGAGGCCAGGGACAGAACTCTCAGCCCATAGTACACATCCTAGACCCCAGCAATGTTGCCCCAACCCCAAACAGCCTTGGGGCACAAGAGTACAGGGCAAGTAGGGGGGCAGCTTCCTCAGCAGAGGGATGGAAAAGAAAGACCTGCCCACCAGGGACCTCATCTGAGCCCTTGCCCACCCCAGGCATGCATCCGAACCTGCAGCCCGTGAACTGGCAGAACTCATAGGACACCTGACCAAACTCCTGAGCCCCGAGAGCCACCCCAAGCCTGCCTGTGAGGAAGCTGTTTGCTATTCTGCCCCAGACCCCAACACAGCTGGCTCCAAGCCCTGGGAGGTGGAGGGCTACCCTAATTGCACTAATGGTTTGTAATCAGGCATAATGGGGGTGTTTGTACACACGAGCGAGCTGCAGGTGTGGAAGGCAGGCGAGTCCCATGGGGCTCCCAGAGGCTCTACTGCATGCCAGCTGATGGGCCAGGGGGACTGCAGGCGACTTTGTCTGCCCCAGAACACGTTGGACCTCCTGTGGGCTCCCCAGCTGCATGAGGAAAGCTGGTTCTCTACAGATCACGCTCAGAGATGCCCAGTGTCCTCGGCTGCCTCGCCCATCTGCCACTGCCTCCCGCTCCTTGGGCTGATAATGGATAGAAATACGAAGCAGGTGGAGCCATGGACCCAGTGTGGATGATTCCCAAGTTACAGTGAGGAAGAGGGCAGCATGCTAGCCCACCATGGCCGTGGTTCAGGGGAACGTCATGTCCCTGTGGCATGGGGACAAAGGAGGATCACAACTGTTACTGTGCTGTCACGAGCCTGTATGAGCAAGCTTTCCCCAAAACACACTAAGCCCATTCCATAGTCAGGCCACCTCCACAGACCATTATTGCTTTATCACCCATTTCACAGATTAGGGAAACTGAGACTCAAGGAGATTGATCACCAGCCCATGACCGTGCAGCTGCTTAGAAACACAAGACTGCCAATGGCTACGCTGAGGCAGGAGAGGGTCAGGGGGACCTGGAGAGGAGGTTAGCAGAACAGAGCTTTGTACAGTGCTCGGAGCTTCCAGGCTGAGATTCGGGACGATGCTTTTACAAAGACCCAGGAGAGCCCAGCACCTTGTAGGGGCTCAGTGGGGATGCCCTGCAACCCAAGAACATTGGATGCAAGGTGCCATCTTCTCTCAACTCCAGACAACTGAAAAAACATGACAAGAGGCACTGTAGACCAAGAGCTTGGCTCCGCCACCAACACGCTGTGTGACCTTGGACTGAGTCCTTTCCTTCTCTGTGCTGCAGGCCAGGCCAAATGCTGCCCTTCCTGCCCACTGGGCCATAGGCAGAGGCCTGCCCCTCCACAGTCTACAGAGTGTGGGCGGTGGAGGGAGATGAAGGGAACCCTGTGATCCAGCTTGGAGGGACTTCTCTGTTCTGTCCAGACCTCATTCTGAAAACAATTTCAACAGAGAAGTACATGAAGGAGTCAGGAAGCTTGGAGGCCATGGGTGATGCTGAGGCAGTGCTCCTCATCCGGGACTGCGGGGCAGGAGGAGCAGTTGTATATTTTTAAGAGCCCTCATCTTCCAGGGATATGCTCCAAAATGTTTATGGATAAAAAATGAGCAACTCTCTGTGCAGTGACACGGAAAATGCCCATAATTTATAACTTTAAGTGAATGTAGCACGCTGCAGATCAGCACCTCCAACAGGGTCCAATTTGTCTTGGAAAGAAAGGAACAGAGCTAGACGTGTATAATGCCGTCACACTTGCTCACTCTGGAGAAAGATCTGGAAGGGCCATAGCCACTGGCGGTGCTGGGCAGCTCCCAGGGGCCACCCAGCCAGGGGGTGGCACGGCAGCGCTTGCTCGCTCATGGCAACCGAGATCTTTCTTGGTGGAGAAAAAGGAACGGTTAGTTCCAACTTGCAAGCACTAGTGTGTGTAGACATGAGCCCTCGACAGCTGTGACATCCCTTGAGAGGGGCTACCAGGCCCAAGGATATGGGGGAACCAACGGAGCCACGCAGAAGTCCTAAGGGACAGTTCAGGAGGCAGCAACAAAGGAGCCTGTCTGGGCAGATCAGATAGTGTGCATGCCACAGTCACCACCAGCTGAGCAGGAAGGAAGGAAATGATGGAAACCCGTCGATGGGGAGAAAAATGAACATTGGCGTTTACACTTCCCACGGGTCTGACACCCAGGGGTTCTGAATAGCAGAGAGCCCCCAGAATGGGGCCTCAAGACACCAACCCCATGCTCTCCTGGGACACTGACAAGCCATGGCTCAGCTTTGTATGGGTGTGTTCCTAGATGGGCAGACATAAAATGCAGCCTTGGATTCTTGACTATTGAGTGGTGGAACTGGGTGCCATGTCTTGGCACAGGTGAATTAGGACAAGCCACGCACAACTGTGGCCAGCATAGCGACCAGGGCATTAGAGCACTATACTTTTTTTTTTCTGCCTTAGCCTCACTTGGGAAGGTCCCTTGTGGTTATCGTAATTATTAAAATGACTGTTACTGATGAATCGGTCATGTTTAAAAAGTGACCCAGTGGGAGGCATTCAAGATGACATGGTACCATCTCTGCATTGGAGGGAAAGTGGGGAGCAGAGCCCAGCCAGGAGGTTAGCAAGGAGCTGGGGCAAGATACTCGGCTGCTCTGCTCCCATCATCTTTTCCTCAAAGCAGAGAGGACAGCACCCGCCGAGGATGGTGTTTATGAGGGTGGGACCCATGGAGGCACAAGTACTCAAGACCCAAGGCAGACACCTTCAGAAAACCCCAGAACACTTGGATTCACCAAAGGGTAACCCTGGGGGGGGGGCCTCTGTTGGGCATCTTCCAAAGGTGAGGGAGCCAGTGAGACCCGAGGAGGGAATCGAGACCCTGGAGCCACCAGCCCTCGGCCCTTCCTAAGGTCAGACGGGCTCTCCCTGTACTGAGGCATCTGTCACTAGATATAGACATCCTGCCTCATGCCCCGTCATCTGATTTCAACTCTGAGGTCCTCTCAAGGCTGCACCCTCACCTTCTCCCTCAGAAGGGCACACACAACCTGTCCCTTCAGCAGGAAATGCTAGAAACAGGAGCAGAGGAGGATGAGCATTACTTGACACACGGGAAGTGACACGAACCACATCACCCTGACCTTCACACATGTGAAACCCACCCTGGATGGTCACAGGACCCCATGCGGAGCCCACACCCTGCCCTTAGGAACAGGGGGCTGCAGGGTCATCTCTGTAAGGAAATCTCCCTCGATGACAGAGGTCTCTGCTCTGGCTCTCAGGTTCGTGGGAGGCCTGGGATGTGACTAGTCATCTGTCGAGGACCTGAGTCTCACAGAGGCCAAGATGCACCAATGTCACAGAGCAGATTATGAGCTCTGATGCACCAAGCCCGCTCTCTTCTGGCCAGGGTGGAACTCCCCACACTACCTTCCCCAGAACCTGACCTTTGTGGCTGAAGCTGCAGAGCTAAGCTTGGCCAGCACCTCATTCAAACCAAGCCAGTGGGGGTAGGACTGACACTCCATCAGCCAGAGGACACCCTGGGCCTGGGCCCCTCCACTCATGTGCCAGGGCAGAAGCATGCAGACCACCTCATCCTACCCTGTGTCCTCCATCCATCTTTTCCCCACCCCTGCTCTCTGCCTGCTTAGGAAACTAGTCAGACAGTTGCTATTGTCAAGAAAGCATGTACCTATCAGCTTCCTCCCCATCTCCCTCCCCCTCCCCCTTCTCCCCCTC
>NW_008353937.1:1102350-1120029 GCF_000622305.1 Nannospalax galili
CCCCTCCCCCTCTTCCAGGTATTGCTCTAGTCCCACCACCTCCGGGAAATCCCTGAGCAGAGGCTCTGCCCCAGTTCTACTCCCTGCTCACATAGTCATCAGCCTGGAGCCACCACCCTGTTCACATGCTACCTACATCATCTTGCCGCCTTTGCCCACCAGGGAGTCCTGGCTGGTACATCTGGGAACCCTCTTCTGCTGACAGGGCAAAAGCCAGGCTGTGTGGGGAGGAGATCATCACCGTGTCTGTCCCAACAGCTGCTGCAGGTGCCCTGGAGCCCAACTGGCATTCACCATCCCTTTACAGGCTCTCTTCAGAGCACCGCGGGCAGGGCAGGCACTGTTCCAGGTTCTGCTGCGGGCTGGGTCCCAGGGTCCTCCAGCTGCTGTGGGTCAGGTCCTTCTGCTTCCAGAGGACAATCTGAGATGGAACTCCGGCAAAGCTCTCCTCTGAGCGCTGGGTGCCTGCCCCTCTCCTCCTCACACCACACCTGGACCACCCCTCCCTGGTGCCTCAGCGGGGACACCTGTGCTTCTGTGACACAGCCCCAGGTCCCCCAGGCAATGCTGAGACTGACTCAATGGCAGGAAGGAGATCCCCATGCCCAGGCCATGCAGCAGGGAATCAGATAGAGTCACCATTGTGGGGCCTTCCACTCCAGGAACCAGAGGCGCACTGTAGGAAGAGAAAAGTCATTTGCTTTCCACTAAGATGAGACCCAGACCTGAGGCCATGTGTGGTTCATTATCAGCAGTTCCAGAAGTGTCAGCTAGTACCTGCTGCTCACGGGTGCCTGGCATGCTCAATGGGAGCTGCTCTGGGCCTCCTGCTTCGTCACTTTTCTTACTGCTGTGCAGAAAGTTAAGAGAAGCCACTTAATGGGAGGAAGGTTGTTTGGGTTCATGGTTTCAGAGGAATCACAGCCCATCATGGTGGGAAGGCAGTGCAGAGTGGCTGGGTAGGTGACAGCAGGAACATGCAGCCACAGGTCATTCACATGGTGCAGACCAGGAGGCAAAACCAGCAAGATGGAACCAGAGGTGGGCTCAAAGGCTTCTATCTCAGCCCTCACACTAGCACCACAGGTGGGGGGTACACATTCAAACAGGCCTGCGAGGGGCGTTTCAGATTCAGTCCCTGACACTGCACCTCCAACGGCCATCTCATGATCCAAAATGCATTCGGCCAACTTCAAAAGTCTCCATAGTCTTAACTGTCTCCACACTGTTCAAAGTGTCTACTCAAGGCAATCTTAGCCATGAGTCCTTATAAATTCAAAAACCAAGTTATGTGCTTCCAATATGTAGACGTGCCAAATAAGCATCTCTATTCCAGAGCAAAAGACAGCAAGAGGAGCTCAGAAGAAAGCAAGACCCAAACCACCAAGGCAACCAGCAAGTCCTGGAGTCCCATGTCTGGCATCCAGGGCGCATGAGGGCCTGACGTGAGCGCTGATGGGGTTTGGAAGCCCCACCCTTGCTCTGCCGCTTACAGCACAGATGGCCTCTCCAGTGAGCTGTCCTTGCTGCCTGTAGCTTTCCTTGACAGATGTCCCATGTTCTCCAGCTTCCTGGAGTGTCTGCTGTAACCTAAGCTTCACCTTCACCACCTCATCCTTTGGCCTGCTTGCCGGGAATCTGGCTGACCACCACACACTGCCTGGCCTCCCAGGCTGTTCTCTGGAAACTGGGTGCAAGCTTCCACAACCCCATTCCACTTACATTCTGTGTGCCTACAAATTCGGCACGGGGACAGTGCCACATCCTGTTTCCAGCAGGGAGTCCTTGGCTGGCTCTCATGTTTTCCAAGCCCTTCTTTCAAATGAATCTGCACTTTTAAACACTGGAGCCTTTAGTAGAGCAGTTTCCAGTCTCCAGGCACCTTTCCCACAGTTTCCCCGTAAAGGCTACGTCTGCTTA
The DNA here is from genome assembly GCF_000622305.1 of Nannospalax galili. Lineage (NCBI taxonomy): Eukaryota > Metazoa > Chordata > Mammalia > Rodentia > Spalacidae > Nannospalax > Nannospalax galili. The sequence goes on from NW_008353937.1 coordinate 1,104,271, forward strand.
GTCTGCGGACGTCTCATCTGAAACGCATTGCTGTTCCTCTCCTTCCCAAATTGCAGTTTTCAAATCCTGTGCTGAGCTTTTCCTCCAGATTCTTACTGTGAATCAGGGCAAAAGAAGCCAGCACTAACCATGCCACAGTCCTAAAATTTCCCCTGCCAAATAATTATCCCGTTTCTTTCTAATTTAGCCTCACTCAGGGTTTCAGGACACAGGCACAATGCCGGCAGATCCTTTACCAGAATGAAACATGAGTCGCCTTTAGTCAAATTCCCAATAGAGCCCTGGCTCCCCTCTGAGACCTCATGAACTGCCCGCATTCCTATTGGCATTCTGGTCTCCTGGGCCCTCACAGGAATGGCTTACAAGGTCTCTTTACAGCATCTCAGAGCTTCTGAAGTACACAACTCTGAACACTTACACATTCTTCCTGCAGTTCAGTCCAAAGGTGTGAGAGCCAGGTGGTCAAATTTGTCTGGTATTAATTACTTTGCATCTCTGTGATCTAAATAACTGATGGGAACTTAAGGGAAGAAAGGTTTTCAGTGGTTCACGGCTTCAGAGGGATTTCAGTTTGGTGCGGTAATGAAGGTGAGATAGCAGGGGTGGTTTCACCCACACCTCGAGGGGCGTTCGGGGACCACCCATGTGGAAGCAGACAGAAAGCAGAAAGAATCTGGCCAGAATCAGGGGTGAGTATAACCTTCAAACACTGGTGACCTACTTCCATCAACCAGACCTTACCTCAAGGCTCCATAACCTTCAAAATAGCACAGCTGCTATGGCCTGAGCACTCAAAGCACGAGCCTGTGGAGGACATTTCAGATTCAAACCACAACACCTCAGGATCCTCAGGAAGGGGGCCTTGCTCAGCAGGGTGGTAATCTACTGGCTGCAGGAGATGTGGCCTCTACTCCCCACCAGCCTCCTGGCTGCACATCTACCAGCCTACACCTCTGGGAAAGAGGACAGGCAAGACCTCCCCTCTGCAGTTCGGGTGCAGCAGCCCAGCCCGACGTCTCCCTTCATCACTCCTGTCTTCGGGCCAAAACGCTTCCCTTCGGTTCACCCCGCCTCAGGAAGGGTTCCAACTTGGAGCTCATTCCTAGAAGGCCCTCTATCCCCAGATGAGTTCTCAAGTCCCAGTCATCCAGCTCAGATGACACTGCAAGCCTTGGGAGGACCGCTTCACGGCCCGCACAGCACAACACTCTGAAAGCAATCTACCAAAGTGAAGCAGACTCGAGCCATTGGGGATTTATTGTTTGATTGGAGAAGCTGAGATTCTGATTGCTGACTCATTCCAGGGGTCACTCAAACGGGAGTGCACCTCCCTCCGTCAGTGTGTCCTCAGACTGAGCCGCTCGGAATCTAACCCCTAATGCCACATTGCCTCACGGGTGGGATGTGTAACAGGGAGGGAAGGGAAGCCCCGTCCTTTGGTTCCTGCTCTGTCCTCCTCCATGAGCCTCGTGGCCCACCATGAACACTCCCAGAGCCTCTCTGGGCTTCAGTTTCTCCATCTGGACAATGGGTCTGGGAGCCCTTCCCTCTGTGTTTACTCTGTGCCCCAAACAAGGACCTCCATCTTCCCCCACATCCCAAGCAGCCAGGCTGTGGCAGCACGGTGAGCCTTGGGCCCTGGCAGCAATCAGCTCAGCTCTACTGGGCTCCAGGGAGGGGGACCTGGAGGGAGGGGCAGGTGGTGCGGGAGGTAAGTCTTACCTCGCAGGCTTTACCGCCTGAAAAGCTGTCATGTTCTCTGCAAAGGACAAGATCTGCCAGTTATTAAGCACACATGGCCCGGCTGACTGCGGCCAGGAGATAAGGGAATCTCCTCCGAGACTGGGGGATGGAGTTTAGTCCTGGCGGGTTTTTGTTATTTTTTTCTTTCTCTCTTTTTTTAGTCTTTTTCTTCTTCCCTCAACTTGGGTATTTTCAAGCTTGGACGTGACTGCTGTAATCAGATGACAGAGCGGCGGCAGGAGGTACGGCTGCTCACAGAAAACGCGAAGTTGAAAAAATAAATGACAAAGAGGGTGGGTGGACGCCCTCTAGAAACATGGAAAGGCATTGTGGGGTTGGATGGAGCTGCTGCAGTACCAGCTTTCAATAGCCAGAGCTGCAGAGTACGAGGCTTGGCTTGAGAGGGAGGAAGGCCCCAGAGTGACAGCAAAGATAGCCACACTCAGGACTTTCCCTGGGGTGGGATTCCCAGGAACCTGGCACATACCCCAGGGACCAGGGACCCCCAGCCCAGCCCTGAGCAACTGGTGCTGACCAGCAGCATTCTAGCCCCACCTGTGCACACCTGTCACCTCCCAGGGACACACAATCCCTTCTACCTAAGTCTGTGCCAAGTCCTCATCCGCACATCCAGCCCCATGTGCACCAAAAACATCAACCTGAGCCCTGACGCAGAATCTTCATGTCCCCTGCCCCAGTCACTGTCTTTTTCACACCCCAGGTGGAGGTTCCCATGGGGCCCCTAGACACTTGTCTCTAAGTCAACATTCACGTGGAGGCAGATCCAAAGGATGCAAGCTTCCGTTAGTCAACACTGCCAGGTGAGACTGTGTCCTTGGAGTACGGGCAGCCCTCTCCCTCTCACTCTACCCAGAAAGTTATCGCCAGCCTCTGGCACTTGGGGTCACCCGCAATTCTGTTCCCTACCCAGACCACTGTTCCCTTCACCCCCAATGCATAACCGGACTCCCAGTCTCCCTTCCTCATCTCTTCCTCCAGGTGGTCTTCCTAGGCCGTGCCTTCCCTGCTCCTGGTCTCAAGCACCCTTGGGCTGAGTGAGATCACACACCTGAGTTGATTGTTTGGATATGTCTGCCTCTCTTGCCAACCCCCGCATCCATCCATGAGGACTGGGTCGATCTCCTGTTCCCAGACCTTAGTGGGTCTCTCACGAGCACACAGGATGAACAAGTGAGGAGCTGCTAGGGTTTGTAGCACCAAACCCCTTCATTCACACATCAGACACCTGGCTCACAGGCCGTCAAGGAACTCCCCAGTGTCTGTCAGCTCTTTCCATGGCCCCAGCCTTCCTCTCCCATGGTGGGGATGACAGCCACAGCTGAACCTTTGGGGTCTGCCGCCACCCAGTGACCCAGCTGGCCGAGACTTGCCGCAACCCGTGGACTCTGGCTGGAGAAGCAACGAAGAGACCAGAGCCTGGAGGCCTGGCAGCCACCACTGCCGTCTCGGAAGCCAGTGCCACACAGAAAAGCCCACTGGCCTTCAACCATTCCCCTTCATACCCTGTGCCTACCCAGGGGACAGCTCCAAAGGGGGGATGGAGAGGGCAGCCCTCAGCATGACAGATCTATCTATGTCGACACACGATGGTAACAGCAGCCTCCTCCCTGAGCAGTGGCATCTCAGAAACTCCAAAGTAGACTACATCCCAGGACATTGATGACCATCACGTACATGGCCAGATGTCTCTGAGGGTCAGCTCCATCCTTGGCTCAAGGTCATTCCCTCCAGACCCTACCTCACACCACAGGTCTGGCCACAGCAAGGGGCTAGTGTTGTCCCAGGCATCTTTGTCGCCAGGGACACGGCACCTACTGCCCCTCTGCTGGGAATACCCCTAGCCCCTGACACCAGCATATCCTCAGGAGACATAAGCTGGTTCCCACCGTTCATCCTGAGTCCCCAGAGGCCCCATCATGGGGAAAATTGAGGGAAGGCTATAGGCACCCAGGACCTGCCCAGTATGGACTATTCCCAAAGCACTTCAGCCTCCCTGAGCCCGCCAGCCTCTCCTCTGCACCCACCAGCTGTGCTGCAGACTCAGTCTCTGCCTAGCCCTCCCTGATCCCCAGGATCACCACGCCCTCGTATCACTGTCTCCTGGGAGCAAAGGCAGCCCCTTGTCAACCTCACCTAGCAGGAGCACACTTCCTACCATACCTCAGGGGCAAATGGCACTGCCCAGTGCCAGGGTAGGTGGGGGACATGGAGACACAGCTAAGGGTGTCCAGCCAGCTCTGGAGGTAACCAGGGCCAGGCAGTGAGTCCAGTGACAGAGCAGATCATGAAACCATTGACAGACATTGGCACGTGGCTGAGACCTAGTGAGTACCAGAAGATAAGGCCCTGGCTGCCCCTACACCCACCACCTTGCCACCCCTCAGCCTGCCCAGTACTGGCTTCCTACAGCAAGCAGCTGGGCCTTAGGAACTGGGCCTGGGGCAGAGCCCTGGGTGCAGGGAGGAAGCTGGGCCACCACTGCCCCCCAGAGGCTGGTTGCCAGCCAGGCTGCCCAAGGACAACCTTGGAAAAGAAAACCCATCCAGCTAGGTAGGCCCAGGACAGTGAACAGCCATGCCTGAGCCCAACTACTCCCTCTGCAGGGCTGGGAGTCCCCAGGACAGACCCTGAGGCTCAGGAAAGCCACAGTCACCCTAGGAGCCAGCCATAGGCATGGGCCAGAAGCCTCCACACACTGCCCCAAGCAGCTGGTGTTCCTAAGATTCACAGGAGGCAGCTGAGGGTCCCCAAGTCCCTTCATACAAGGAAGGCTAGCACTGCTAGGGTTCACAGCCTTGTTGACGGAAAGGGGTCTGGGGCCTAGAAAGCACTCAAACCATGCCCGGTCCCTGACTGTCCCCATTCAGCCTCTCAGCTCCCCAGCACTGGACTTCTTGATCTCTTTGGCATAGCCCACTGGGTTTCCTGGCCAACGTTAGCATGAACAGGCCTTCCCACTGGGCACCCCAGCAGCCAGCAGCCTCATGAGGCCGGGAGGCTGTTCCGTTACCCCCAGGACAACAAACCATGAAACCTAAGGCATAGCTGACTCAGAGCAGGCTCTGGTGTACCAAGGATCTACAGGCAACAGAGAGAGGCCTTCGACATAACCTGAGCTGCTCAGAGACCCTCTGCCCCACAGTATACCCACCTTGCTCTCCTACTCACCGAAAACCACTGAGTAGGGCTCCATACGTTGCAACCCAGGTGTGGAGGCTGCTGTGAACCTCACCTAGGCCACCGGCCTAGAACCAAGCTCATGGCCTCTGACAAAGACCCTGCTTCCAGTCATCCCCATTTTACAGAACTGAACTCTAAGATCCAGAAGTAGAAATGACCTCAAATTGGCCAATCCAGAGCCAAGATGCTGCAGGTGGCTGGGCATAGGGTCCAGTGTGGAGGGAGACCATCACAAACAGTCTTTGGGCCTAGCCATACCACCACTGCCCTCCAAAACACCTGTTCCCAACAAGGTATCACCCAGGGGAAGGGCCACACGTGAATCCCGTCCATGGCCTCTGCCACCTCTGGTACAATCTCCTCACCTCAGTCACCGTCTTGTGCAGTGACTTCAGGCCTAGCATCTAGATTCAAGGTCCAGGACAGGCACCAGATCCAGCTCCCCAGTTCTGGGCCTTGGTTGTGCTGCTCCCCACAGAGCCGCATCCTCTACCTTGGCAAGAGCGGCCCCATGGTTGTGACTGTGCCCAGTATACACTGCAGCTCCAGCAAAGGATCCGGGGCCATGAGCCCTAAATGGACTAAGGGCCCAAGGTCCATGGAGCCTGGCAGAGAGGAGCAGAGGGCAGGCCTTCCTCTCTATGGGCCTCAGTCTGACAGCCAGGGAGCAAAGTGCCCCGAGAAGCGTGCTGGGTGCTGATGCCAGTTCCTCCACGTGTGTTTGTCAGATAGGAAACCATAGCCCAGAGCGGGGACGAGGTGGCAGATGTGTTGTCTCCTGTCTGTGACGGTTTACAGCGATAGTCCGCACTGCTCTGGGTTTCTGAGGCTAAGGTGGAATAGAGCCACAGCAGGCAGGACTGGGTCACAGCGTTCTACCCCACAGCATCTGTACTGACTGCAAGAAAAGGTAGGGTCTCCACTGGCCTCACACGTCGGGCACCGTGCCCACCTTTGGCAGGTGTCTTTTCCATCCTCCCAGTCACCTTCAAGGCAGGTCACATCCTTTCTGGTCACAGGGGACAGCCCTGAGAATACCCAGCCCTCAGGAAGAAGAGCTGAAGAGGGAATCCTGAGATATTACCCCTTAGGACCATTCCAATGCCCACTGCATGTATGTTTAGAATCATGGGCACCTCTCAGCTGGCACTGTCCTATGGTTACTGCAGAGGGAATGTCTCTTTCCCTTTTCTGACCTGCTCGGGGACATCCTGCCGTTCAGCCCCTTCATCTGCATGGTCGAGGAGATGGTGGGGAAACATCCTGTGGGGTTTCCAGACAAATACTGACACCAGTTCTCAAAAATAATACCAACCATGTCACCCTTAGAGTGCCCCTGACCACACTGCCAGGTGGCGGCTGTCTGGGGCCATGGAAGTGCTGTGTCTTCAGTCAAGGAGGTTGCACAGGCAGACAGGCCCCTGCAGTGCCGAAATGACAACCCGTGACTCAGCTAGTACCTGCCTACATCTGACCAGGAGGCTGGCGTGAGCAGATCCCATCCAGAAGGTGTCGCAGCAGGCCACCTGCCATCCATTAGCTAATCAACTCTAATTAAATTCATCTCCTGAGAAAACCCTACAGAGAAGGCGTGTCAGCGATGGAGACCTGCCCGGGTGTGGGGAGAAGGCACCAGCACTTTCTTTACCAGACATGAGAGGTCAGTGGTCAGCCCCTTTACTCTGCAGGTGAAGATCAGGAGGCCCAACGACATGCTTAAGACCACAGTGGTTAGGTGGAAGTTAAGCCCAGGGCTTCGGCCACACTCTTGCTGAGGAAAGAGTTCCAGAAATGGAAAGCTCACAACTCACCTATCCACTCCCCCAAGCCCATTTACCCAGTTGTCCATTCACCACCCTTCTAGCCTCCCATCCATCATCCATACTCTCAATGGTCCACCACTCATCCAACCTCCACGTTCCCACGTGTGTATCCAACCACGCTTCTCTCTTCCCTGCCGTCTACACATCTACTTTATCCATTTCCATCTCTACCCATCCATCTCCCTTCCCACTCACATTCTTCTACCCATCTATCCCCCATTCACCCACCCATCACCCATCCATTCACATACCACCCATCCATCCACCTGTCTACCCACCTATCCCTCTATCTAAACATCCATCCAGCTGTCTACCCATCCATCCACCTACCTGTCCATCCATTCATTCACTTGTACATGCATCCATATGCTACCCACCTGCCCATCCATCCAACCATCCACCCACACTCATCCATCTACCCAGCATTCATCTATCCACACACCATCAACCCATCCACATATCTGCCCATTTGCCTACACACCATCCATCCGTCTACCCTTCCATTCACCTCTATATCTATCCATATGCTATGTAATGATCCACCACCATCCACCCATCCACAAACTATGCATCCATACATCTATCCATCCATCTCCCTATCACCCATCCATCCTGCCCATCCATCCGCCTATCCATTCATCCATCTGCATTCATCCATATGCCCTTCTGTCCATCCATCCACCCATATGTACCCATTGTCTCTCTCAGTCTATCCATCCAGACTGCTGAGCATGGACCTATATATCCCTGGTTCTGCACTCTAGAGCTGTAACTGGAGAAGACGTCTTGTTCAGTGCTGGCTAGCCATCATGTTCATGAGGAGTCAGCTTAGGAGGGAGAAGGAAGAGAGGAAAAAAATCATTCTTCAAGGTACCTGCCACCCTCCTGGACCTCCCAGAGGCCACACACACCTACCTCTACCATTTCCCTATCAGGCCAGGGGTATCAAGCCCTTGACTCTTTCTTCCTCACCTTCTCAGCAAAGCCACTCTGGGCTTTGTCTCCACACTGTAAAAACCCTGAATGACAGATGGGGGTGCCTGTGTCCTCCAACACCCACATCCCGGTGTAACACATAGGACTGTCCTGCCATGATGCACTCTAGATCTTAGTCTGTCCACCTGTGCCATGAGGCCCTGCAACCAGAGGATCTCCAGGGCCCAAGACCCCTTTTATCACAGAGCTAACCTAGGGAAGGGGTGAAGCCTGAGCAGGGAGCAGCAACCACACGAGGCTGGTACCTAGCTGCCAGGCCTGCCTCCTCCCAGGTGAGGTCCACTGTCAGTCAGTGGGCTCCAGGCCTGGAAGCCCTGGCTCCCTCCTTCCCCGTGATTCACCCTGCCAACAGCTGATGAGTCAGTGCTGTAAATGGGGGCACAGCTTCAGCCACCCCCACACTAAGGACTAGAGCCCTGGAGCGATCCACCTGGTGTGGGTAAGAGTCAGTATCCAGGGAAAACCCATACCCTGGGGTTTTTTTTAGCTACAGAGGCCACTAAAGTTCAGAAAGGTGGTCTGCCTTGTGTAAACAACACAGTTCATAGAGGGGACAGGGTGAGGCAGAGACCCAACACACCTCCCCAGGAGAGTAGGCTGGCCATCTGTCCAACTCGTTTACCCTGCTGGGGTCAGGCCTTAGCTAGGTCCTGGGCTGGGCAGGAACATCCCCTCCCCCCGAACTAGCCTCTCACCTCTCTCCTTCCTACCCTGGCTCCCCTCCTCCACTTTGCCTGCCCTGAAAAGCAGCAGCTGGCTGGACTGGTCCATGAGGGCTCCTGCTGCCCCTTGGCCCCTCCTTCCTCTCTCAATTCTCTTAATCGTTTTTATTATCTGATTCACAGGATCACTGTTTTAATGCTTAAAGTGGATTTGAATTAGCATAACTGGCCCTAAGTGAAAATAAATTAATGTTAGTGCATAAGAAGTTCCTCTAGACAATTAGAACACAAACCAGATGAAATTAGTATCTCTCATCTTCCCTGCTCCCGCTCAGAGACTATTTCCGGATGGTGTGGTGTTGTGGGTGGATGTGGAGCTCCACGAGATGGGTCTCCCTGCATCAGAGAGGAAGGGGCTCCAGCATTACCCTTGCCCACAATCTGGAAAAGATGTCAGGCTAGGAAACAGGGGAAACTGAGGCCCTCAGAGGAATGGGCCCAGACACAGGCTGCAGGGGTGATGGGACAGCTGAGCAGGCAGAGGATGGCAGCTGCTAGCTGTGGACACCCTCTGAATGGCTTCATGACCCCCACAGTGGGCAGGATGAAATGCTTCTGTGGCCTCTCCCTACACAGACCCTCATGGAGGAACAGCTACGGCCGGCAACCCAGACACTTGCCTAAATGTGTTTCCTAAAATGTCAAGAGTAGCTTCTAACCCCACCTAGAAAACAGAGGTCCAGACCCAAGGCCACTGTGAGAAGTGGCCAGCAGATGCAGGCCTCATACCAGAAGAGGGTCCACCCAGTCTTTGACCGGAGATGAGCCCAAAAGAGGCGCCCTAACCTTCCTGAGGGCAGCAGCCATCCTGTCTAGTCAGCAGCCTAGAAACTTTGCCCTCAAGGTCTATACCAGGAAACCCCTGACAACGACCCCGGGGTAGGCCACGGCTTGAATCTAGGTAGAGAGTCAGCGTGCTCTGCACGAGGGTCAGTTCTTGGGTCCCTGAAAAAGCAGCAGTAGAGATGGGACTGGCCACAGCCACGTTTGAACCCGTCAGAAGAACGAGGGGAGGGGACCCACCAGGGCCCCTGAGGAACTCGGGAGCCATCTTCTTCTCCCAGGGCTTCTCGCTTGTAGTCACCACACCCCCTTACCTGACCCAGGCAGCCTCTGTGAGGGGTTCCAGGAAATGTGTTCCAGGACTCCCCCACCTAGAAGCCTCTGTCCCACCCTGTCCCCGACAGAGTCTCTGCAGGAGGACGGTTCAGTTCAGAGATGAATCAAGCTGCTCAAGGTCAAACCGGAGGCAGCAGCGTTGGCTCTTTCTGGTCTCCTGGCCCTACTCACATTCCATCCAGCTCCTCGGGGAGGTGTTTCTAACCCGGAGAGGTAGCCCAGGACCAGACTGGAGGTGTTTCATGGCAAGAAGGCATGTCTTTACTCCAAGGACTGCCTGGGGCATTAGCATGGTTCCTTAAGACCGCCTTCATCTCCCAGACAGGAAAACATATCCCAGAGCCCCCGCCCCATCAGTATCCCCCAGGAGGGTGCAAGTCTCCCTCCCCGTAGGCAGCCATTCCCAGGAACTCCCCCTGGAAGGAACAAGATCTCTTGGCAACAGTGACGCATGCCACCCACCCATGCCTGCCAGCCTTCACTCTGTGCCCTTGTCATCAGCAGCTCTCTGGAAGCTGTTCAGGGCTCGGTCTCTCTCTCTCTCTCTCTCTCTCTCTCTCTCTCTCTCTCTCTCTCCCCCCACCTCTTTTTTTTTTCCGGTGGGCGTTTAAAAGAGAGACATCACCTGGGATGACTTCTATCAGAGACAGCATAATAACAGCCTCAAGCCTACGTCCATACAGCACCCTCCCCAGGTGACCTGTCCAGTGTCATCTCAGGCTGCCCCTTGGAGGTTGCCTCTATAGTGCCATGGCAACTGCCAAGGTGACACTGACCCTCTCACACAGCGTACAAAGACAGAACAGGCATATGAGAGTATAGCTAGAGCAGGCAGGTTCAAGCTGGCATCTCAGAAATCCTGTGCCCTGTCCAGGTGCCCCAAACCAAACTGCAGCCTCAATTTGCATTGCTCAGGCTGTGGAGCAGGGCAGCTCTACCACTCCTGGTTGAGGACAGAGTCAGTCACCACCCTACTGAATGGGGCCTGATATGTTGCTCCAGGACTCACACAGATGTGGGTAAGGCGCTTGAACCCAAACTGTCTCAAAGCAAGGTCCTTCCTTGCAGTGAGAGACGAGCCCTGTGCTGCTGTGTGCAAGCTGCAGCCCAGAGAGGCTCCCAGAGTGCTGCTTGATCCAGTTGTGTATATCCTGTTCTTCGGATGCACATCCTGCAGGTGGAGCCCTGGAGATGGGAAAGTGCTCCCAATGCAGGACCAGTGGGAGGACCCCTGGTGCATGTGAGGCACACAGACAGGAGAGCAGAGCCACCACATCCCACGTCTGCTTGGAGCCTGGGGGAGTCACAAAGCTTTGGGGAGCCAGAGGAGTTCAGCAAACCCCAATGGCAGTAAGACGAGGAGAGAGGTGGACGGAGGCACAAAGAAGCTGGGATGCTGTGAGCACTCCACCGGTTAGATGAATGAACAAACCACCTCCAAGGGTGACCTTAATGACCTAAATGTGAGGCTGGTGCTGGGGTGACGGTTTCATCAACAAAGTGCTTGCCATATACATGCAGCCCTAAGTTTGGATGCCCAGCAGCCCTGTATAAAGCTGTTCATGGCAGCACATGTCTGTAATTCCAGAGACACGTGGATCCCCGGAGCTCACCAGCCAGTCTAGCTGAAATCATTGAGTTCCAAGTTCAGAGAGAGACTGTCTCAAAAATTAAGGTGGATGTCAACCTCTGGCCTCCACATGCACAGACACGTGAATGCACATAGGAATATACACACACACACACACACACACACACACACACACACACACACACACACGGCACACACACACCAGTTAAAAAAGCTTGAAGGATGCTGGGCATGGTGGCACACGCCTTTAATCCAAGCACTTGGGAGGCAGAGGCAGGTGGATCTCTGTGAGTTCAAGGCCAGCCCGGTCTACATAGTGAGTTCCAGGACAGCTGGCGCTATAGGGAGACCCTGTCTCAAAAAGACCAAAAATAAATAAATAAATAAAAAGCTTGAAGGATGGGGCTGGAGAGATGGCTCAGCGATTAAGAGCACTGACTTCGCTTGCAGAGAACCTGGGTTCTATTCCCAGCATCCACATGGCAGCTGCGAATCATCCTTAACTCTAGTTCTAGGGGAATCTGAAGCCCTCTTCTGACCTCCGTGGCATTGCACGACCCAGGTACACTCACATGCAGGCAATACACTCATATGCATGGAATAAAAATACTTTTTTTAAAAAAGCTTGAAGGTGCCAAGGCATTTTCACTGAATTCACCTCTAAGCCCCATGTCAACCCTGGGCAGTCTTGCATGTGAGCCCAGCTTCCAGAGCTGGGTGGGCAAGGCCGGAGTTTGTGGAAAGGTCACCAGCAAGTAGAGCCTGGGTGTTTGGTTGGTTGTAAGAGTCAGAGAGCCTGGCCCACGGGCCTGATTGCTGCGAGTGTGGACATGTGACTCAGGCACAGCCAGTATGTCCACATGATTTAGGTACAGCTGGTGTGGATGTGTGACTCAGGCATGGCTGGATCCAGGGGCCCAATGACGCCTCTGCTCACCTCCGCACTGGCCCCTTTCCCAGGCTCTATGTGGTAGCAATACCTGCCAACTCCAGCCCACATCCTCCCAGGCCCAAGTCCAGAGGCAGCAAGCACTCCAGCCAGCCCTCATGTACATCAGCCAAGCACCACACGGCCTGGACACTTGCTACCATGATTCTCCTACCTCACTTGAAGGAGTGGAGCCATCTTAAGACCCAGGACTGGGAGCCATTGGGAGGTTTCCAAAGATACTTCCCTTGGCGGAAAGGGAAGGACCACACAAGCAAAACAGCACCTCTCCACCCGAGACCACACAAAGGAATCCAGGAACCCAGGCTGAAGATTCCCAAACAGATCAAGTTCAGGATCCCTAAGGGTCCCCTAGGCATTCTCAAGGGGAAGGGATGGGAGGGACAGGGGCTGTGGGGACCCAGGGACCCTTGTTCTATCACCCTGTAGTCAAAGAGGGCTCATGGCCCAGGCTGCCAGGGTAGAGCACATCCACCAGGGGGAGAATGAGGGGGTTTCGACTGTTTGAAACTGCCAAGCAAACCCTTCGCAGATGCCAGAGTCAGGAATCTAGGGGGCCTTTGGGATCTTTGCCTGGGGACCTTTTCCCAAGGCTTCTGGCTGGCTGGGGGCCTCTGCCCAAGGCTTCTGGCTGGCTGGGGGCCTCTGCCCAAGGCTTCTGGCTGGCTGGGGGCCTCTTCCCAAGGCTTCTGTCTGGCTGGGGAGCTCAATACCTTTGCTCAACATCTCTTTCATGTTGGATTCGTGGCAAGATTTTTATCCAGAAACTGGTTTGTCCTGCTTTACAAAAAGTTAGCAAATGGATATTTCATGCAGGGGATGAGACAAAGAGGACAAAGTCACCAGGGATGGCAGGGACCGCAGACCCTGCATGGTGTTCCGAAGAGAAAGGAGGCCATAATGGCAGGTGACAGCCCTTTCCAAGTGTGCTCTCTCCCACTGTGTACACCCAGGTGCTTGAAAGCCAAGTGCAGGGTGAGAGTAGACAGTTTTGGTGCGACCACAGGGCCCAGGGGAAGAGTGACTGTCAGGGAGAAGGTCACCAGGTGGTGGGGCAGCCTTTCAACAGGTGGAGGCTGAACTCCCCAGGGTGTAAAGACCTCATGGCAGCCCAAGGAGGTGGCCAAGAGCCAGGATGTGGCATCTAGCAAATGACCGAATGGCAAAGGTCAACACAGCCTCATGCCCCAGCCCCTCTATGTTCCCAGTCTGCAGGGTCGGGGGAGTGTTTCAATCTGTTCCCTTCACCTAGGCTGCCCACCACCTGTGCTTCCTAAATGTTAAGCCGTTCCCCTCACTCAGGCATAATTTTTCTCATGTGTCAGCCCAGAACCAAAGTTGTACCGATATTAAGAGAAGTTTGGTTTTCCTGACTCATGAAGGGGATCACAGCTTGAATTATGTTTGAGTTCTTGACCATTTTTTTTTGGTTTTCAGTTTGATTTGGTTTGTCTGTCTGTCTGAGACAGTCTCGTGTGTCCCAGGCTGACCTAGAATTTCTTTTATAGTTGAAGATGACCTAGAACTTCTGATCCTCCTGCCTCTAGCTCCAGAGTGCTGGGATTACACACCTGGTTTATACGGTGCTGGAGATAGACTCTGGCCTTGTGCGTGCTAGATTAGCACTCACCCAGTGAGCCCCAGCCCGGCCCTTATTTTCTAACTCTTTTCAGTGGTTTTGTCTAACCTCTTCTCAGCCAACTAGATCGGTGGCGTTTGAGTTGCACATTTGCCCACAGAGCTCTCAGATCAGGGTAAAAAGGAGTGTCACCTTGTTGCTTTCTGGGCTTGTGTTTGCCTTGAAGTTCAAGTTCAACATCACCACTTCCTGCTACAAGTGGATCAAAGACAGCAGACACTCTGAAGGCACAGAACAGCTGCGTGGGAGCCCGTGGATCCCTACTGCTAGCCTGGGCGGGATGGAACTTGGGTAGAAAAGGCACCCAGGATCCTGGGCAGCTCTGACGGTCCCCAGTCTGACTGCTCCAGGAAACATAAGAAATGAGGTTTGGACCCTGGCCAGTCCCCTCTCAGGGTTGAGCTGTCCTGCTGAGGGCATCAGGTTTCCAGAAGAGGTCAGTGGCAATAGCCACGATGCTCGTGTGGCACTTGAGGCTAGAAAGGAATTCTTGTACCTGTTTCTGGTGACCTGTCCTCACACGGAGAGGACCTGTTGTATGCAGCAAGTGGCTTTTACACTTGGCCTTCCTGGGACCACCCTCTGGAATGAGACTTGGTACTGTGACTAGGTATCCAACTGCCTCTTAGGCACCTACCCAGATGTCTAACCACCCCACAGTCAGCTCCTTGAAAGTGGAGCCCACCAGCTTCACCCCACCTGGTACTGGCAGGGGTTACTGTGACCATAGACTAGATCACCCAGCCCTAGGTGCCACAAGCTCCTGCCTACTATCTCCGTTCTTCCTCTAGGCAATATCTATGGTGGTCAGTCAGGTCCTATATCCAGGGTCCCAGCAGCAGAAATTGAGGTGCTGGTGGGCTGCTCTCCCCACAATAGATTCATGATCCAGGTCTAGCAGCTGAAGGCTTGACACCCTGTCTCCTGACCCAGCCAAGGATACAGTTCTCTACCATGTCGGCCACCCCAGTCCTGCTCCCAAGGCCCCTGCTGGGCCACTTTTGGGTCAGTCCAGCAGCTTCTGTCTTCTAGTCAAGCTCCTGGCCAGAAGGCTCTGCTGCCAAGCCTCCGTGGGTGCCATCGGGCCCACCGCCTCAAGGTGAATGTGCCTGGAAGTGTCCATAGGACAAGCTGGGACAGGTGCACAAGGGCCAGATCCCCAGTTGTGAAGCGATTGTGGGTAGCCTTAGTCTGTGGATGAAGAAACAGAGTAGTGAAGGGCCCTGAGGAGGAGGTGGCAGGTTAGAAGAACCTGCATCTCTGAGGGCATCAGGGCAGTGTGGTACTTCCTCCACATAGTCCTGCATCACAGCCCCATGCCATCCACTTCGTTCTTGCTAACTCTAGGACCAAGCCTCAGAGCTTCCGCTGGACTCAATGCTCCAAGAAAAGAAAGGAGAGATCGCAGGGTGAGGAGGTCCCTCCCCTGTGAGGTGGCACCTGCCAAGTGAAATCTTGGAGGTGGGGAGGGTGCTCAGAGAGGGTCTAGCTGCCTGTAATGTCAGCCTCAGCATAAATGTCCCTTCCCCAGGAATGACCATGGCCTCACAGGACAGCTCACAGGGCAGGAACCTGGAGGCAGGAGCTGGAGCACAGGCCATGGAGGAACACTGCTTACTGGCTTGCCGTCCTGGCCCCTGCTCAGCTTGCTCTCTTATCCAACACAGGCCCACCTGCCCAAGGGTGGCACCACCCACAGTGGGCTGGGCCCTCCCACATGACTCAACAATCAAGACGATGCCCCACAGACATGACCACAGGCCAGTCTAATGGAGGCAATTCCCCAATTGAGGATCCCTCAACCCAGGTGTGTCAAGTTGACACTAAAGCTATCCAGCACAATTGACCCCTTGTCAATTTGACACACAAACACATCACTATTAAACCATAAGCTTTCCAATTCTCATCCCCAAGATATGATGTTAATATCACAACATAAGACAGCACAACCTTAAAAGCCCCACAGTCCTTAAAAA
>NW_008353937.1:1120079-1194483 GCF_000622305.1 Nannospalax galili
ATCCAAAACAAGTACTGTCTTATTTCAAAGGGAAGAATCGGGCACACCTAAGCAAAACCTAAGTCCAGCAAAGTAGCTCAAGCCTGGACATCTGGGATCTACTCACGATCTTCTGGGCTCCAAAGGGTTCTGGCAGATCCACTGCTCTGACTCTGCTGTCCACAGCACACACAGCTCGTCTCGCAGACCGAGGCCAGCACCATTCCACACCTACTGCTGTCCTTGGTGGTCGTCCCACGGTTCCAGCATCTCCAAAAAGCTGGGGTCTCCACTGAAACTGAGGCTGCACCTTCACCAATGGCCTTTCCTGGCCTCTCAGGGTGCTAAGCCTCACTGTTTTCCGTGACCCCTTGACGCTTTCAACACCACAGACATGCAGGAGACTCTTACACATTACTGAGTCTTGCTTTCAGCTAGAGATGGAGGCTCAGGCCCCCCTGGACCACAGCTTCTGTGTGTTGACCCTGAGGAATTACTTCCCAGAAGACTTCACCACAGTGATGCTGGTCTCTTGTTACAGCTGATTTTTCAGCCCCAGCTAACCAGCATCAATTGTCCCAATAAAGCAAAGGTTTTACTTCGGTTCTGGTCTCTTCTTAAAGCACAGCTGATTCTTCAGCCCCAGCTGACCAGAACCCAGAGGTTCTCAATTCAAAGTATCACATAAACAGCCCTGATAGTCTCTGCTTCCCTTTGAAGCTTCACAATCCAGGCCACCATCATCCATAACTCTTTCAGCAGAACTGCTCCAAGTTCCACAGCAACAAACTCTGAGCACTCAATGGCTTTTCCAGCCCAAAGTTCCAAACACTTCCACCATCCTCCCCAAAACACAAAGGTCAGGACTGTCACAGCAGTGCCCCATGATCCTGGTACCAATTTCTGTTCTAGTTTGTTTCTCCATTGCTGTGACAAAACACTCTGACCACTATCAGCTTGGGGCTGACATCTCCCGGGTCACAGTTCATCACTGAGGGAGCCCAAGGTCGGAACTCAGGGCAGGAACCTGGAGACAGGCGCTGAAGCACAGACCATGGAGGAACGCTGCTTACTGACTTGCTCCCCTGGCCCCTGCTCAGCCTGCTTTCTTATGCAACACAGGCCCACCTGCTCAGGGGTGGCACCACCCACAGTGGGCTGGGCCCTCCCACATCACTCAACAAGAAGATGCCCCTCAGACATGGCCACAGGCCAGTCCAATGGAGGTAATTCCCCAGTTGAACTCCCTCAACCCAGGTGTGTCAAGTTGACACTAAAGCTATCCAGCACAGTATCCCGTGTCCTAATGAAGGCAGGTTGCAGTATCCTCTGCAGGCCATGACAGGACAGTGACCAGAAGGGTCTCTGAAGGGCCAGTTCCTAAGAGCAGGAAGAGGACAAGTGGCCCCCAGTCCAGGGCAGGGGAGAGATGGCAGCCAGAGGCTGTCATGTCTCAGCACCAGGTCTCCCAAGGCCTGCCATGGCCAAGGCCTTCATGCTCGACTCCCTGTTTCTGGAGAGTTAGAGTCTGCAGAGCAAAGGGAGAAGGATGAGGTCAGAAGGCCAACGAGTCCCAGACTGAGAATGCTGGGTCCCAGCAGGGCAGTAAAGACTCCAGAGCCCTCAGGGGTTGTGACCTTGGAAATGTCACGAGACCATTCCATACCGAAAATTCACAGGTACAGCAATCAGCCCCGAGGGACTGAGTGAACTGAAGGCAAGCCCTCCCTGCCCTGGAAGCCTGCCCAGGAGCCACGCAGGAGCAGCACATGTGACAGTGTCACTCCAGCAGGGCCACTTGCTTCCTACTTAGCCCCTTGTGGGGACCAACCTGTGTCTGGCCCCTCACACTTGAGAAATGGGTCCCGGGGACTTAGGCACCTTGGAGCTTTATGTTCTGACCCAGCCTTGAAATCACACCCCCACCAGGCCCTCAACTAAGGAGACAGAACCCTGTGGAGACAGAGGAGCAGAAAGATCTGAAATAAAAGCAGTTGGAGCTGCCAGGATTCATTACTACAGAGCAACAAGGTCCTCCTCGACATCTTCGCAAAACCCTGGACACAGCTGATGGACTAATCACCCTTGTCCCCCAGCAGTAAGAGTTGCAGGAGCAAGAGCTACTATGAGGGGCCATGAGGATGGGCCACACTTCCCTGCTCCCAAGAAGGCCTCAGGCCCAGCAAGCCCCCTACCACAGCTCTGCCCATGGGGCAGAGAGTTCACTTTGCAGGGAGGCAGGCCCTGAACCCACCTGAGAACACGCTCTCCCCTTCCTGAGCCCCCATAACCCTCTGCATCCACCCCGTTTTCCACTTATCCCAGCCTGCTCCCTTCCCAGGCCTTCAGCCTTCTGGGACTCTTTCTTAGAGGGAATGTGCCGTGAGCCGGAATGTGGCAATGTGAGGGAGGCAGGTAGGCAGGTGAGGACAGTCAGCATTGTCTTGGAAAATAGCCAGTGTTTTCCAATGGTGGTGGCCTGGTAGATAGGGGTCTGATATGATTGGTGAAGGTAGGGTCTCTGGGCCGGCAGCAGAAAAGTGGCTCCTGGGACCCAAGATATACAGGCACAAGGGCCAGAGCATGGAGACAACAGCCTGCCAGGCCCTGAATGCCCATCTAGAGAACCAGAGAGTCACTGAAGGTTTGGGGAACAATAATGAGAAGAAAATCCAGGGAGGAGTCAGGAGCAGAGAGGGAGGATGTGGTGGAGCCCAGCAGATGTGGGCTAGGCCTGTTTTGTAGGATAGGGGCAGTGGGTCACACAGCGGCCGAACGCTACCTGCTCTGCCTCGGCTCTACATCCAATCCATACAACGTCTGCACGGAGAACTCTGTAAACAAGGAGCCCCTGCTATGGAGGTCAAGGGAGCTCAGCCCCAGGCTCGCAGTCCTGCGTTCATCTGTGGGCCACCAGCCACCAGCTGGTCCACCTGTTCCAGCTTGTGGCCTCACCAGGGACCAGCAGCCCAGACACCAGCATCACCACCCACACAGGGCAGTTCTGAACACCCCTGAGGAAGACAGGCTCCTAGCAGAAAGGTCAGCCAGGCCTAGCCATGCACAGAACCGCCCATGTGAAGTGACACGGCCACCCTGACCCACGCGGCCGGCAGAGCTGGCAAGGCACATCCCCGGTGCCATCTGGGTTTTACCGTGTCAGCTTCTGCCATGACGGCCATCCTAATGCTTGGCCGGGTGCTGCCAGGGTGGTGACCGGAACCACCATGATTGCATCTGGTGGCTGACCCTCTCATAAAGGAGAGCACAGGAGACACAGCTGGTAGGAGGCAGGTGACACAGCAGTGCCCAGCCCCGTGCTGCTCCCCCGTGAAGGGACCCTCCTAGGACAGCTGCCCAGGCATTTCTGCTCCCAGTGGGGCCTGACACTCAGTCACTACAGAGCTGGACACTCCACCTGTTGGTATACCCTACCCTCAAGGGTCCTACCCCATCCCGGAGTCCCTGCCACAGGACTCCAAGGCCTTGGGTATGTATATACATTGAGGGTCAAACCCTTTAGGATGGGGAGGTTACCCAGGGTTCCTGTCAGGTTGAATGGGGAAACACAGGTAAAATATGATCATCTCCACTTGCTCAGAGGACACTCCTGGTCACTAGCCTTCCTTCCCTGAAAGACCCAGCAGTAGGTGCCCTGCAGGAGTATGGGAAGGTACAGTGCCAATCCTGAGAGCTTCCTGCAGCTCTGGCCCTGTGGCCATGGAATATGGAGACCAACCCTGGGGTCTCTGGAGGTGCCCAAAGGTAAATTCCTTACAGACCCCTAATCCAGTTCCCTAGAAGCCTTGAGACTCAACCCACAGCCCTAGGTTCAGTCAGTGCCCCCAGGCCCCAATTATGAGGTACTTTTCAGCAACAGGGGCTGGGGACCAGTCTCATAGGCAGGCAGCAGCACACAGTGGGCCCTCAGCTTCACCACACACTCAGGACCTGCTGCCCGCAGGCTGGTCCCCCTAAGGCCAATGCCTTGGCTGTCAGACTGCTGACACAGAGTAGCACAGTCTGACAAGCATTGCTCATAGTTCTGGCGTCTAGAACTCCAAGACCAAGGCATAGGCTGACTCAGTGTCCGCTGGGGGCCATCTTTGGGTTCATAGTCAGCCTTTCCAGCCATGTCCTCGTGGTGAGAGACTGAGGGTGAGGGCCCGCTGCAGTCTTCTCTAGGTCTCCCACCCCACTGTGGCTCCGCCCTCATGACCTCACCTTCTGAGTCCTGCCTCCTCACACCAACACCTGAAGGTTAAGATTTCAGCACAGCGGGGCACACATTCAGGTTGCATCCTAGCCACTGAGAGACACAGCAGAGGAGAGACAGGGGAGAGGGGTATTTAGAACTGATGGGAAAGGACAGCGGGGGGACTGGACCCTGGCCACAGACAGCAAGTGGCAAAATCTTCCCCATTATACTGGCTGTCGATTGTCCCTCACAGACTCACATGTTTGAACCCTTGGCCACCTGCAGGTGGTCAGTTTGGGGGAGGCTATGGAATCTTTAAGAGGTGGGAGCTAGCTGTTGGATGTAGGGCCATAGAGGTAGAATTTGAGAGTTATAGGCTGGCCCTACTTTTGACCCAAGCGCTCTGCTTCCTAGTTTGCTGAGACCATCGTGGACTGTGCTCTCTCTCAAACCATAAGCCAAGATCAATGCTCCCCTTGTTTCTGTCACGTTTCTATTACTGCAACAACAACAAAAAAAAACTAATACCCTCCCCCAGGTCCCAGGGTGGGGGAACTTTACCAGGGTTTCAGGAGGACCTCAGGGCCCCTCCAGCACCAAGATGCTCCCAGGGGAAGGAGGAAGAAGAGGAAAGGACATCAGAGAGACCCTGGGTCCACCAAAGATAGAAGCAGGGTAGTACTCAGACTCCACAAACCCCTCTGAGATTTTTGCCTGGGCTCTCCCTGACCACATCCAGCATGGGACGGACAGAAGATAAATCACCGAAGACCAAGGAGACAGCCACAGCCATTTTCCCAGCATCCCTTTTAGACAGAAGGCCTTGACGGGGGCTGCAGACAGAGAGGGGAGGGGGTACCTGAGAAGCCTGGGAAGTAGCTCCTGAGTGCCTTGTTTTTAAGACCAGTTTATGAAGAGCCGTGTCAATTTCCACTTAAATCCCAAGCCTGGGACGCCTTCACCCAGGATTCTATTTTAAAACGTTGAAAGCACTATTTCAGAGCTGAAATCAATAAAATGGACCAAAAAAAAAAAAAAAGGAAAAAAGAAAGAAAAAACAGAAAGGGGTCCTAAGCAAAGCCTTGCTCAGCTCCTACTAAATGCTATTTTTCAAAACATCAATAACTGCAGCTTTTAACTTAATTCTGGGGTATGCAGCCTGTCTACTTAGAGGTTTTTATGGTGAGGCAGCCCAGCATCTCATCTAAACCAGAGTGGGCAAATGAAAGTCCACCAGCTACCTACCTCCTGTGCCCCTCTAGTACCAGGGTCCTTGGCCGCCTCTAGGCCACCGTTCACAGACCCAGGTTCCTCTCAAATGGATACACATGGCTTAAATACCCTCAGGACATGTATGGCATAAGTAAATGAGCATCCAACTGCTCCTCCCCAGTCTGGGTCAACTAACCACAGAATGAGGGGTCAGCCTCCTGTGGCCTCCAAGCCACCGCGAGGACAGGAGCAGACAGGGAAGGACAGAACAAAGACAAGAGGCCCAGGCTAGTCCTGACCCTGCTGGCTCCTGTGTTCCTGTATATCCCTTGGGCTCCCACACCTATGGAATTTGAGATCTCCCTTTTGTGTTTCCAAGGAACTCGACAATTGTCCCCGCACCCAGGGTTGGAGTGGCGTCCTAGTTATCTTTCTCTCACTCTGATAATGCACTGACCAAAACCAACTGGTGGAGGACAGGGTATATTTGGCTTACACATCCTGATCACAGTTCATCATTGAGGGAAGCCAGGGCAGAATTCGGGCAGGAACTCAGGACAGGAACCTGGAGGCAGGAGCTGAAGCACAGGCCATGGAGGAACACTGTTTACTGGCTTACTCCCCTAACCCATGCTCAACTTGCTTTCTTATGATCCAGGACCACCTGCCCAGGGGTGGCTGGGCCCTCCAGCATCACTCAGCAATCAAGAAAATGCCTCACAGGCATGCCTACAGGCCAGTCCTATGGAGGAAATTCTCCAGTTGAGGGTTCCTCTTCCCAGGTGTCAAGTTGTCAGGCAAAGCCAGCCATGACGGATGGGGACTATGTGGATAAGGCCCATTGGCACAGGAAGACATGATACTGTGATAACCTTGGGAAGAGCATACAGCCTCACCAGGTGGATCCACAGGTTAACGGGAGGAATTGGAGCCCTGTGTGTGGGACCAGGTTCATGATAACTCTGTTGCCACCTGGCTAGCACACAAGGCTGCTGCCCTCTTCCCTCTGAGCCTGTTTCACTGGGCCTAAGTGTCTCCATGGCAGAAATGAAGTCAAAACAGACAAGCTCCCAGGCATCTCTTCATTTCTGGGTGCTGGGAGACTAGAGATCATGTGCCATGCCCGCAGCCAGCAGTCCTCCCCACCTCTCTGTGCCTCAGCTTCCCTCAGAAACTCACGGCCAAGGCAGGGAGGAAGAAGAGCTGAGATCAGGCCCAGCCATCACCTCTCCCGTGGTCAGCACACTGGGGCATGAGAGGCCCAAGACCACACCTTGGCTGCCTCTGTTTGGGGTCAGTAAGTATCAGCCTCCCTTAGAGACAAGCATCAGCTCCCATGCAGAAGTGAAGACAATCCTCAATGTCCTCCCTTCTGGAAGCTTCTGCCGCCACTAAGGTTACCCCCACCATCTCATCCTGATTCTCCCACTATCTTATCCTGATTCCAGCAACCTCCCAGTCTGAAATCAATGATCATTGAAATTAAGAAGTATCTAGAAAACCAACAGGTGTACCTTTGCCAGCCAGTCACCATCAGAGCAGAGAAGGCACAGCTGATAGGTCACAGTCGCCAGGGAATGGGGGTTGGGGGGGTACAGGAGCTGATCCCAGGTCTGTCAGTCATGCTCACCTCAGTCCAGAAAAGAGGGTCAGATGACCCAAAAGGTGAGTTCTGGAGGTCAGTCTGTAACCTCAGATGTCTACCTTGAGGCAGCTACATCGGAGTCACGTTACAGACAGAAAGACAAACAGAAGGCGTCTCCCCGGGCTGGCAGGGCTGCTCTGGGCTTGGGATCAGCTGTGATCACCGCAGTCAGGCCAGCCAGATAGAGTCATGTTCCAGGTGAGCTCCCAGTTCAGCAGGCACAAAAGAGGAGGGAGGGGGGTTGAATGGGCCCACCTTCCATCCATCCCCTGGGCAAAGGCTAACCTGGCACACCTCTTTGCGCACCTCCAGACAGCCCCCTCGAGGTCGCCACCAGCACCAGGCTCAAAGGTCCAACACCAGGAGGTCTTTGCTGACCCACACTGCCTGCTGAACTCGGACACTTCCTGCAGCACCTGATGTGGGCACAGTGCCTGTGTATGTTCCTTGTCTAATCTGCCCCCAAAACAAAGCAACACAGTTCGGCAAAGGGAGGCCTGGGCTGGGGCTCCAGCTGCTCTGCTCCTGGTCATCAACCCCCAGGCTCCCAGGGTGCTGGTAAACAACACACAGGACTCCTGGACTAGGGGTAGCTGCTTGTTCATACGCCCACCTGCTGCTCGGGGTCTCGGGCCCTGTCTGTCCTGAGTTTCTTCTGCATCCTGAAGGCCCTTCAGAGCCATGGCCCCCCCCACACCATACCTTCATCCTCTCCAGAGCTCTACTCAGGTGCAATCCCCTTCCCCTGCACTGGTCAGCACAGCAAAGCCAACCCTGTCCCGTCACGTCGACACCCCCACACTCACAGGTGGGACAGCCAGTGCCAGCACGTCTGCTTCTTCTGAGCCCACTTCCTGCTTCCTGGATGTGGGCTGGGCACAGCTCAGGAGAGGCTCTGCTCTCCCCAACAACCATACACCTGCCTGAGGATCCCCACAGACCTGCCACCCCTGGACATGAGAGTACGGCCTCTCCCCACCCAGGGGACACTGCATGCATGGCAGTGAGGTCACAGCCTCTCTGTCTTCCTCCTGGCGCTCAGGACAGGGATGAGACTTTCTGGAAAGCCCGGCGGTGGCCACGGGCTCACTTCCTGTTCTCACTTCCTGTGCTTTGCCGCTTGCCTTCAGCCGACCAGAACAAGACAGGAACAAATGAAAGAAAGCAGCAAAAGTAGACAGGACGTGGCCGGCCGTGGTAGACCTCCCCGCCCTCCACCCTCACACGAGGCAGTGTGCGTGGCGCACAATGGAGGCAGCAGTCTTGCTCGCAAAGCCCCATTCTCTCTGCCCTTCCTGTCCCAGATGTGTTACCCGCTTCCCCTCTCAGGCTGCGGCCCAGGCAGGTCCTTCCCCAGCCCTGCCTAGACCAGGGTCTCCCCAGTTGGAAGACATAGACACCTCTACAACCACGTCCCCTGGGAGTCCTCACTCCTCACTACCATAGGAAGGAATGAAGGCACGGCCAAAACCTGCATCCCCTTGGGAGGGCTGGACAGCACCCCTGATAGACTATGGCACACGCTGAGCCACAGAACCTGCTGGAGACCTGATCTGAAGATGTCAGGAACTTCAGGCCCAGAAGTCATACTTCTGATGAATGACATCTGTCCCTAACCAGGCTTGAGAGAGAGAAGAGGCCACATGAGGACAGAGACAGAGATTAGAGACATGACCACAAATTGCAGAATGCCTGGAGCCTTCAGAGGTGGAAAGGACCCAGCTGTGGTGACATCATGGCCTCCAGCTGCAGGCTTCCACAGGCTGAGGGCTTTGCTTCTGTTCTCATGGGGCAACCAGCACACTATCCTCCCAGGAAGGGACTCCCTGATGAAGAATTGACATGCAAGGCCTTTCAATTACCCCTGCCCTGCACTGGTCCGGCACACACAGGCCCAGTGCACAACAGACCATTCTCTAAGCACCCAACACCTCCTGCCCAGTCACCTGAGCAGCCAATATCCACGCGTCAGACAGAGCGAGGGTCAGGAGTTGCTCAGCAGTTTTGCTTTGTTTCCCAACTCCCAGGAGTCCCCAGTTCCTGTGTGGCAGATGTGCACTGACCAGCAGTAAACGTGCGCCCTGGTGGTATGCACCACAGCCTGAGGCTGGGCCTCTTTACTTGGCGTCCTTGCTCCTGGGCCCCAGCCTCCCCGGCCTGCCCCTTCATCCATTGTCCCATGCCATCCAGCATCCCATGATCCTGGAGCAGCCCCATACCCCTGCCTGGTCCCCCACTGCTGCCCCATGAATCATCCCAAGCGGCTTTCTATTCCAAACCAAACCTGCCCTGGGCACCAGGATAGTCACAGCCTACTGCAAGACCTTGAGGGCGGCGTCCAGCATTGTTGGTGGAGGGACAGGGAGATGAGACTCGGGCCAGGGCTTAGAGTCCAGGCTAAGCAGACGGAGACTGGAGGAGTCCTCTCAGATGGGCCAAGGCAGGTGCGTAGGTCAGGGCCCAGGGTGAAAGTCCACAGTCAGGACTAAAAGCGGCTGGGTGGTCAGGAGCACTGGGGAGGGACACGTCACCTCACATTATCTCCCCTGAGCAACTCTTGGCTCACTCAGTGCCAGCAGGAACAGGCTCTGGGGCCCCAGAAGCTGCTACACTTTGTGAGGCCAAAACTTGAATAATCCTTGGATAATTCTAGGTCCTGTCAAGTTGACAATTGATGTAGCCCATCGTGGAAGAGCATGCCCTCCAAGGGGACACGAGCTCTCACATGTGCACTGTCTCACTCCCTCTCTCCTTCCTGACCACCATGAGGTGAGCAGCCGCATCCAACCACCATGATGCACCAGCTCACCACAGGCATAAAGCAATGAAGGCAGCCCTGGGCCGAAGCCTCTGAAACCATGAACCAAAATAAAACCTTTCTTCTTCTCAGTTGTTTCGCGTGGGTATTTTGTCACAGCAAAACAGTGCAGACTAACCCAAAGTGAAATTTAGTGAGGTTCCATCATTCTCGCTGCTAGCTTGGGTCTGACTTGTCTCCAGAGGTCATGTGCTGAAGGCCTGGTCCCCAGCTTGGTGCTGTTGGGTGGGGTAGACCCTTTGGGAGGTAGGGCCCAGTGGGAGGTTTTAGGTCATTGAAATGTGGGACAGTCTCATCGTCTTTTGCTTCTCAGCAGTCATGAGGTGGGTGGTGTGGCTCCCACCATGATGTGTGGCCTCATCACAGATAAAGATGCATGAGTCCACCTAACTGTAGATGGAACCGTGGAGACAGCCAAAATAACCTGATTATCTGAGGCATTTTGTCACAGTCACAGAAAACTGGCTGATGAACCTACAAGTCTCATCTTTGTGAACTGGCCACACACAGCTAGGCCAGGAAAACTCCTACAATTTAGAGACCCTCATGGCATCATCTCTCAACCGATGGGAAAATGGGAGTTTGGGATATTGATCAGCTCCCCACAAGAAGAGGTCAGGTCAGGAGGGGCCAGGAGAGTGTGTTCAGGGCAGTGCTGGACAGGGAACGTTTTATTTGTACCAACTACTTTAACTGTCACAATGTCCTATTATGTTTATTCTAGGGGAAAAAGTATCTGTGGCTCAGAGATGTTAACACACTTGCCCAAGGAGACACAGCTCCAAGGAGAGAACTGAGACTCAAAACTGATAGGAGCCTGAGGTCTTGGTGTCACAGAATGGAGCATAAGGCTCCTCCCTGCCTCTCTCAGTTCCTGGTCGCTCTGGGGTTCTTGGCTGGTGGTTCCATCACTCTAATCCCTGCTCAGTCTACACAGAACCCCTCCTCTGTGTACCCTGTTGCTTTCTTAGAAAGACGTTAACTGATCTGTCTCATCTCACGACCCCACTGTAGTAATACCACCAAACATCCATACTCTAGAAAAAGCTCACACTCAGGTCCAGGTGGACATGGCTCCTTCGTGGGCCACAAGGATTACCAGGAGCTCTCTGCTGCCTTGAGGGAGCTGACCACGAGTGGCAGGAGACCCACAGCAGAAACCAGCCCAGGTCCTGCTCCCTCCCTCACTGCCTGGACCAGCCTGACTGGCCAAAAAGCACTTCTCAGGTGCATCCATGGCCTTTCTGGGTGCTCTGACAAGTGGCCCGGGTTTCAGCGAGACCCAGCTCACTACATGGAGGCTATCAAGACCCGAGTGCTACCATGAGGCTCATGTGTGTGACAAGGGACAATCCTTCCTCCCCCAACTCTGCCAGCCTTTCTCTCTCAGGCTGTTTAACACTGACAAAGGACCCATGCATGATGTACAGTCCTCACCTGCATAACTGCCTGAATGCAGCCTACTGGGAGGATGTAGGGACAGTAACCGTCTCCAGTCCCCCAGGGAAGGCCTCACTTTACTCTCCCCTCATCCATCCTTCCCATCTAACAGCTGTCCAGAACCCACAGGGACATTCTGGGACTCAGCCACAGGGAATAGGTAAGACAGATGCCAGTCAGAGGAAGGCATGTGGGATGTACTTGGGTTACCATGGAGACCTGGCGTGGTTAAGGAATCCAAAATCCAGACTCAGCGAGCAAGTTGCCCAGAGCCACATAGCCCCAGGTTGCAGAGGCAGGCCTGTCCACTCCTGTCATGTGTCGAGGGCGTGTCCAGCTGCTGGACTCTGGTGGACCACCTCCAGCATCAATAGGCAAAGGTAGCTGGACTACCCACCATCCTCCCCTCTACCTGCCCCAGCTACTTCCTCTAGGGGAGCCTGAGCTTTCTTATAACTGATCTGCAACAGCTACCTTGGGCCCACTCCTGTCGCTACCCTCAAACACAACAGCCGGCCCTGCTTGGCCAGGTGCGCACCTCGCTTATGCCAGTGTCTGTTTGTTCGATATTAATACCGGTTCCAACGCTGACCCTCTCCATGGAATCAGCAACATTCCAAGGGAATTGTGCCTGGTGCAGAACAAGATAAGATATGTTAGACCTAGCTTGCGGTGACCTTTCTTTCTTCTCTGAAAACCACTTGCTTAAGAAAAATCCCAGCCATCATAAATCACCATCACTCAGAGGACTCAGGCCAGACTCGGGAGCCCGGGGGCATTCATCACAGCTTGGGGACTTTGACAGCGATTTGCTGTGGAGTTTACCAGCTACAACCCTTGCTCTGTCCCTTAGCAGAGGAAACTCCACGGGTCCCTCCCCATCCCACCTCCAGGCAGCACCAGGATTTCAAGGCCCTGCAGACACAGCTCTCCGGGAAGCCCTGACTGACCTGCCCAGCCCAGTGCTGGGTTTGTGCAAAAAGAGAAAGGAGCAGATGTAGACAGGCTGTAGCCAGGTAGCCTGACAGCGTCCCATCTCCGTACAACTAGAGCAGTGCCGAGAGGTCTCCATCCACTGCAATCGGCAGCCTGCAGCCTGCAGTAGAATGCAGCCCACAGTCTGCCTTACAAATAAAGCTTTATTGAGGCAACCGTGCTGGTCCTCTGTACTCCAGGTGGCTGTTTATAAACTGACTGACCTTGAACACACACAGAGCTGAGGAATAGCCATGGAGATCTTGCCACCACAAAGCTCTGTGCCTGCCACTCTGTTGTGACCTGGACTTTGCCCTTGGTGACGGCTCTTTCTAATAACTAGTTCAGAAAGAGCTTGAGAGATGGTGAGAGACCCTCCTGAGGCCACACAGTATGAATCCTGAGTCCAAGGCTAGAATCCAGACCCAGCTCTGCTCCCTGCAGCCTCCTGGAGTGTCTGCATATTTGACCTTGGGGTCAAGGCAGAAGGGACAACATCCGGAGGTGATGGTGAGCACCCAACCCAAAGCTGCCTCTGGGACCAGTGCCTGGGGGCGGCCTCACCGTGTGGTGCAGCTGTCCTGTTCATAGCCCCTCTTGTGGCTTGACTATGGAACATCTTATGTGCATTCATGTGCTATGGTCTAGGTCCCCCGCTGGTGCTACTATTTTGGGAGGTTCTGGAACCTGGCTAAATGATGAAGGTGACTGGGTACTGGTCCTAGAAGATGTCTAGCCCCGCCCTTTCCTCTCTCCCTCTGCTTCCATCCACGGTGAGGTAGACAGAAATCTCTGCCTTGTGTTTCTACCACCGTGATGCTGGTGTGCTCAGACCCACCAGGCCCAGTGAGTACACACAGAACCCTCAGAAACCATGAGCCATAAAGTCCTTCCTTGGGGCTGGAGAGATGGCTCAGCAGTTAAGAGCACTGGCTGCTCTTACAGAGGACTAGGGTTTGATTCCTGGCACCCACATGATGACTAACAACCATCTGTAACTCTAGTTCCAGAGAATTCGACACCCTCTTCTGACCTCTATGTGCACTGCATGACACGGGTGCACTTACATGCATGTATCAATACACACACTCATACACATAAAATAAAAATAATAAATTGTTTTAAAGTTCTCCTTCCTTGTTTCTGTCAGGTGTTTGGTCACAGTGACTAACACAGACCCCAGTTCTCCTCAAAAAGGCCTTCTCAGTCAGCAGCCCCTGGGGAGAAGGGTGTCCAGGTCCCATCACAGAGTGCTCCAAAAGGAGGAGTCAGGAAGGTTCCAGAAACTGAGCTTCAGGTGTAGCATCAGGCTCAGAGAAGGAGGAACCCCTGGTCACACAACCATGGGCTGGTCAGGAAGGGGAGTGCTGGGGGCGTGGCCCAGAGGGGCTTAGGTCTCCAGAGGCAGCCAGTGCTGTGGGGCAGGACCGAGGGCCAGACCTGAGGCTGAGCAGGACCAAATGGGGAGCTGATCCTGGGGCACCGGCCCACCACAGGCACAGCCTGCCACATGACGGAGTCCAGGGGGAAGCACCCCACTTCCCTCTGTCTTCTCTCTCCTCCATCTCCTACCTGGGCCTCCTGGAACCTGACTCTGCAGGCCCAAAGCAGGAGCCAGGGTCAACCAAGGACAGGGGCCAGGGTCAAAGACAGGGCCATAGGCAGCAAGGAGGAACAAGTCATTCTGCATGTGGCCCTAGCCTTGGGCTTCCCACCACCACCACCGGCCTGACATCAGCAGGCTGTCCTCTGTACGGGGGAAGGATGTAGTCTAGAGAACAGGGGCAACTCCCATCCTCTGCCTGGCCCCCATGCCGGGGGAAATGCTGCTCTGAGTCAGGAGGGTGTGGGCTCCCTCTAGGCAGCCAGGAAGGAGCCAGCAAACCTGAACTGCAGTGGTAACTTGGCGGTCTGGCAAGCTACAGACTCCCCCAGGGGGGCAGCACTGGGCCCGGATCGCCTCGATCTCTCCTGGTGGTTCAGGCTGGACGAGGAACCCCTCTTGAATCCCTTTCTTCACTGTCCCCCAAGCCTGTGTAAGCAGGGGTCCCCAGGCTGAGCAAGAAGACCCATGCTGTGGCTGTTTAGTGTCTGGGTGTGGGTACCTGGGGCCGGCCCTTCCCCATACTCTACTCTCAGGGACCATGGTGAGACAGGGACAGCCTGGCCCCTGGGGAGGTACAGCCCTGCGGGTATCTGTCCCCAAAGTCAGACAATACGTCATTCATTCTCACGCTCAGCATTACCACACAGCATGGGACAGACCCAGCACTAACTGCATCTCTGATGCTCAGGCAAGGAGAGAACTAGATGGAACAGCATGACAGCCAATGGGAACAGAGCATGCAAAGGGGGAAGCAAGCAGTAGCTGGAACAGGGGATTCAGGCAGCAATGCTTTGAGGATCTAAAACCAACAAGAAAGTGATTGTATTTCAAGGTCAGGAGAAGCCGTGGGGGGTGGGGGAGCAGGTAGAGTTGGGAGTTAGGTTACTTTGAGGGGTATGATCGGCTTCACAGTGTAAGAGTTATTTGGGAGTTCTAGGGTAAGATGGTAGAAGGGGTCCCGATGGCTGGCTCGTGGGATCCAGGCTAAGCCAGCACCCTGAGAGGACAGAGACAACAGATGACCAGTCTTGCCCTAAATGCCAGGACGAGAGGGTCCAGCAACCCTGACCTGGGGCCCAGGAGCTCCCTTCTTGACCCATGGGGCAGCCATCAGAAAACATAACAGTCTGGCCCCAACAGGGCCCATCGACACTGTGTGACCCCTCCTGTCACTCCAGGTGAAAAAACGCAGGGACACAGTTTGCAGGACAGTGCTTGGTCACTCCCCAGAGCTACCTCAAGTCCAGGACAATCACAGGCAGCTTGCCCAGATCTGTTTGTTAGAATTTTCTTAAACGCCTGGAGCTAGAATCTTGTGAAATCTGCATACATATTTATGCAAATCATATGCAAATCACACCTCCCCCAGATCAGCTGCAAGAAGGTGGCTGCTGTCCTTCTTCCCCAGGGTCAGCCCCACCCACACAGCCATGAAGACAAAGGGCTCAGGAGCCCTTGTCACCTGCCCTCACATGTGTACAGATGGAGAAACTGAGGCCAGAGGGGAGGATGGATTTGCCCAAGGCAATGGTGGGCCAAAATACTTCCCTTCCCCACAGCCTCCTCCTGACAGAGGAGGCAGGCACACAGGCCCAGGGTTCTCTGCGCAGGATGGGCATCTATGGAGGACCACCCACACCTCCATGAGAAACATTGACATTTGCTCTTAGGCCCTTTCCCAGAGGACCCAGTGAGCCATCCCTCCCCAGTCAAAGCCAACGCCAGAAATAAAGCCTCCTCCAGCCCAGCATGGATTAAATGTCACCTCAGAGAGCAGAGGAATGATGAGGCTAGATTATTGGAACCAGGAGGGAGCGCCAGTGCCTCTGTGCACATGCCCCCACCTCAGACCACCGGAGTTCTGTGCTCGCAGCTCTAAACATCCAGTACCTGGTCAGGTGGAGAAACTGAGGCACGGGGTTAAGGTTTCACAGCAAAGGTTGAGACAAGAACAAAGTCTTGGCTCTCCTTGTCTCTAGGGAGCTATTCATTCAGAAGCCAGAGCTGCCTCTTGAGGGGTCCAGAGGGGCCTGTGTGCCAAGTCGGGGGCTGCAGCCCCCCTACCCTGCAGCCTGAGGCCCTGTGACTCGCAGACACACAGGCCGCTGGAGAGGCAGCTGCTACCCTCTGAGCTCCGGGGCACTCTGGATGTACAGTGTTAGCCAGAAGCAGGGCAGGCAGCAAGACCTCAAGGCCTCACCCCGTTCTGCAGTTTGTGAATCCCTAGAGTCACCATCTGCAGATTAGGGTAAGAGCTTGCTGAGCAGGGTGGCCTCTGGGATTTGGGTAATCTAGGTCTGAAACATAGGCCCTAGAAAGAGCCTCTCAAGCAAACACATGCCCTATGTGGGGGACAGTGTGTTGCAGGCAGAGCTCTGCAAGTGCCAGCGTGACAGCCGCTAACAAGCATCCCACATAGGGGCCCTCCAGTCTCCTTGGGGTGGCTCACTCATAGAGCTGGCCCCTTGGTCAGCGGTGCGGTCCAGGAGCCTCAGTGCTCCCTATAAACCCTTCCATGGACCACTGAGTCCACTCACAAGAGCCAAACAGAAGCTGGTCCACCATTTATGAGCTGGACCTGGAAGTCACTTAACACCACAAGGCCATCAGGGTACACAAGATGGAGACACAGATTCCCACACCCCAAGACTGTGAAAGGAATATGTGGAAGGGAGATTGCCCCAGCCATATCAGAAGGGTTCCACTCCCTGTCACAGCCACGCTGCCATGTCTAAATACCATACACCTCACCCACAGTCCACTCTCCCTGGTCCAGACACTCCGGTCTCCTCAGTGCTCCTGGGAACACCAGCCTGTTCCTGCCTCAGGACCTGAAGTCCACTTGCTGAGCCCCCACCGTGGCTCCTCCTGCACTTCATTTCGATTTCTGCCCGGAGGGTTATTGTGAAGCATCACATACTCATACTACTCTGTCCCTGTCACCTCCAGGGTCCTCTCCTTCAGTGACCAGGTTTCATGTCTGCTGCTGATGGTACCCATGGCTGGGGCCCTCACCATACTGGCCCTTCAGCCGCAGTGACCTCTCTCACTGCACTGAGCAAATTCCCGTCAGGCTCCTGGAACAGGCAGGTACTACCCTCAACATGTAGCCCGTCGCTGGGATGCCCTCCCCCACCAGGACCTCTACACTCAGAGTCTGTCTAGGGTCCAGCTGGGCCTTCTCCCCCCAATAACTGTGGGCCCCTTGAAGGCCAGGCTGGGCACACAGCCAGTGCCTAGATGCAACATCACCATGCCTGCTCCATAGCCACAGACACAAGCTGAGACCTTCGTGCCCTGCATCCACCACAGAGGTGGACAGCCAGAAAGTGTGGCCGTGGCCAGGCTGGCCCATTCACAGTGGAGAAACAAAGGGCCTCCTCCTGGTCAAATGATTAACTTCATTGTTGATGCACAGGGCTCTGAGGGTGCTGGCTGTGGACGGGGGGTTCATGTGGAAGGAGGAGAGAGGAGTTTATGTTCCAGGGGGATGTGGGAGCAGGAGCTGTGGGAGGGTAAGATTCCCAGAGGTTCAGCAGCCTCCCACAACGAAAGACACTGAGCTCAGATGGACAGGCCCAGAGAGCCACAAGTCAATGGAGGTCAGGTATCTACATACACACACTACTTCACCTCAAAACACAGAGCCCAAAGACTCCAAAGGAGAACTAGACCAACGAGGGCTCTACAAGGGAAATGGTGGATACAGGTCCAGTTTGCCCAGGCTCTGGGGTCAGTAAAAACGAGACAAGAAGAATCGTGCCTGGTCATTGTGCTGCGACACAGAAAAGACGAGGTCTGACAAGAGAGTGCAGGGCTGGTAGGGGATGTCGGCAAGAAGCTCAGGGTGAAAGACAGCAGGGGGCCTCCAGGGCCCTCAGTGCCGCACTACACCCCATGCTGCAGCTAGCAGGGGTCGGAGGTCCTGCTCTGCCAAGTCGCTGAGGCCAGGAGGTAATGTGAGCGCTGTCACAGCTAGGACAGCAGCGGGGGTTGGGGGGAACCACCAAGAGCATCTCCAGAGGCAGGAGGGCCTGGGGGAGGGCTTCTGGCCTCAGAGAAGAGCAACCCCCAGGCTCTTCCACAAGAAACCCCTCACCACATGTAGTCAGGACACAAGGAAAGCCTACCCACAGGTACATGGGCACCCAATAGGCCCAGTGCCAAGTGGACTTAGGCCAGGAACCCACTTAGAACTTGACCCGTGCATAGCCTGCTCCACAGGTGGCCAGGATGGAACCTTAGACGTCCAGGTGTCCACACTGTCCGACTCGACACCCAACACCTAGGAACATCTGTGGACTCCAGGTGTGTGGCCCCAGTCCCTTGGGGGAAAGGGTGAGGCCACGCATCACAGCATCCTTCACCCTGGGGACTCCACGACATATCACCCTGAGGGTCTCTGCATCTGAGAACTTGCTGGAGTCCATTGCCACTCCCGATCTCACTGGGGAAGGGAGATCAATAAATGTAGTTGGCAGCCCATTCATCTTGCCCTGGGGGCAGAGGGTTCTGAGTGCCGCCACCACCCCAACTGGGCCACTCACAGCAGGTACCCCCACCTCACTCCTGCAGAGAGGTGCCACCCCGGGCTGAAGAGTCTGAGCACCCCCTTTCTCCTAGCACCTCAGCTCTGTTGTACCACCTGCCCCTGCCCCAGAGGACCATCAGGTAGTCCTTGACCCTGCAGAGGTAGTTGGTGAGTGTCCAGTCCTAGGCAATGGAGCCATCATGAGCAGCTCATTTCCTAGCCTCTTGATCCCCTCCTCTGGAGTTCCCCACAGCATCTCTCCTGAGTTGAACCACAAACTTCCAAAGTTTGCCAGGCCCTGTCCAGGAGTTCATCCAGCACCAGGGGATGGCACCTCCAAGTAGGCACGCTTGGTTATCCTATCCTGAGGCCATGCCCTGCATTTTCCCCAGCAGGTATCAGTCAATACTGCAGCTAGACCTGCCATCAATCCCCAGCCTCAG
This sequence comes from Nannospalax galili, assembly GCF_000622305.1. Lineage (NCBI taxonomy): Eukaryota > Metazoa > Chordata > Mammalia > Rodentia > Spalacidae > Nannospalax > Nannospalax galili. The sequence continues at coordinate 1,138,927 of NW_008353937.1, forward strand.
CAGACCCCACAGCCTAGGCTTACTACTCTGAGCTCTGACCCCGGCCCTGGGTTCTGCTAAGCAGCCAGAGGAGGTCTCAGCTGCTGGCAGAGGCCTCTGATCTCCTTCCAGTTGCAGAGTCACTCCCTCTTCAGACTCCACCTGTAGACACATGCTCCCTGGGAACCTGCCTGCCAGCATCCAGCCACCGCCTCCCATCCAGTCCTGCTCATCTGCAGAAAGTGGGTTTCTCTCTCAGAGCTTCCCGGAGGCCCAGTCCCTGGAGATGTGCTTGAAATGATAACTAACAGGTCTGAACCTGTCATTTTCTCTCTCCGTACTTCAATGGCTCTTAGCAACAGTTGCCTGATGACACAGTCCTCCAGCCTATGAAACCTCCTGGACTCCTCGAGCAGAGACTTATATGAGTCCAAGGGTCCCCTATCACACTCACCAGCTCCCCAGGTCACTCACCTGTTTCTCCTCCTGCATGCCCCCACCACTTCCCTGCCTCCCTCTGGCCCCCCACATCACTCTTTCCTGCCCCGCCCCAGCTCACTCACCTGCTTCCTCTCTCATCTGACCCCCAGGCTCACTCAGCAGTCGAGCTGTTACATCAACACCCAGAAGGCAACAGAGCCACCACCTCCAGCAATCCTTCCCTTCAGTCCAATTCCTGGGCCACTCTTGTACCAAGCATCATTGGTTCATTTCCTAAAAATGAGGATTCCTGTGCAGTGACCAGAAGGGCTTGGGGAGAAGGTGTGTAAGGATAAAAGATGGGGAGCGGAGGGCTGGAGAGATGGCTCAGTGGTTATGAACACTGTTCTTGCAGAAGACCCGGGTTTGAATCCCAGCACCCACATGGCAGCTAACAACTGTCCATAATTCCAGTTCCAGGGGATCCGACAGCCTCTTCTGTCCTCCGCGGGCATTGCATGACACGGGTGCACTTACATACATGCAGGCATAACACTCTTACACATACAAAATAAAAATAATAAACAAAATATTTTAAAAATAATATATATATGTATAAAAGATGTAATTACTGGGGCTGGAGAGATGGCCCAGTGGTTAGGAACACAGTTGTTCTTGCAGAAGACCTGAGTTTGAATCCCAGAACCCACATGGTAGCTGACAACTTTCCGTAACTCCAGTCCCAGGGAATCCAACAGCCTCTTCTGACCCCCGTGGGCGTTGCATGACACAGGTGCACTTACCTTCATGCAGGCAATACATGCACACACATAAAAGAAAAGTAATACAATTTTTTCAAAAAGATGGGGCAAGACCAAGAGCTGTAACCCACAGCTACCTGGTCCCTGGGAGCCAAGACAATACCAATGTGGGTCTCAGATGTCCCCTGAGCCCAGCAGTCAAGGGCGTGGCAGGGGGAGTGTCCTGCAGCGATCTCCACTGGAGAGAGAGAAGGCAGCCAGGGTCACTACCGAAGCCCCCTGAGAGTAAGGGGCTGAGTGGAGCTGAGACTGCAGCCCCCAGGGTCCAGGTCCGATCCACTTCCAAAACTCCAGGCACTGCTCTCCCAGACAGCTGAAGAGGAAGCGACTAGATATAAGGTGGAGGGTAGGTCTGTGGTATGGACTATGTCTACAGTGGGAACCAGTGACTCCTGGAGAAAGTCTAGCGCTCCTGAGAGAAAGTTCTAGCAAATCTTCCAACTTGGAACAGCTCCCTCAGGAAACTCAAACTACCCCCATTGGTCTGTCAGCGTTTATGTGTGTGTATGTATATGTGTGTGTGTGTCTGTCTGTCTGTCTGTCTCACCCTGGACTGGTCCAAGGCCCCAAACTCCAAGCAGCCAGAAGGAACAAGGAGCCAGGCAGACAAGACCAGCCAGAAGTGCCTTCAAGGAGAGACCAGACCTAGTGCAGCCATGAGGAGGGGCCTGGGCAGGCATGACCAAGGGTCTTTCTCTCTAGACCTTGACTTCTGTGCTCCACCCCACAGCCTGAGCACTTTCTGTCCTGGATTCCTTCTGAGAACCCAGGGATGAGAGCACTCCAGCCCCTTTTACAGCAGACTCCGAAGGCCTGAGGGTTTTCTTGGGAGAGAACCTCACAGGGCCTCAACCAAAAAGGAGAGAGGTGATGCGGGGAGGGGAAGTAGAGGGGAGAGGAGGTAAGAGACAGCACCACAGCTCTGCCTTCCTACCCAGTTCTCCCATCCAGGGCTACCACTGCCCTAAAGGTGAGTGATGGTCTTGGCCACTTCCCTTATTTCCCCAGCCCCAGTTTCCCTGCCTTCTCCATAGGACCCTGAGAATCATCAACTCGTGGAGGATAATAGTGGGGTACCATGCCAGGATCATAGAATAAAATAATGGGATCACAGAATGCATCACATAATCAAACCATCCAAGTCGCCCAGAATAGCATCATGGCACACTGGAGTCTAACCACAGAGGTGAGTCACTGCAGCAAGGAGCAGGCATAGCAGACAAGAGGGGGAGGGACCCCAGGAACTACCAGACTCATCACCATTCATGGTTCTGAGTAAAGAAACCAGGGACCCAGATAGTTCCAGGGCCTCTCCAGGAAGGGATCCAGCCTGCTGGAGCTGTGCTCAGTTCAACCTGACAAGCAAGCCCTGGGCAGGAAAGAGAGGAGCCCCTGAGTGGGGTGGTGAGAGGAGGCAAGACCTGGAGCTTGAGGGGCACTAAAAGGAATCATGCCAGAGTCTGCCCTTAGGAAGGGGGCGTCATGGAGCCTCATAAACAGGAGCGAGAGTTTGCTGAGTGAATAATCGAGCCACCAGAAAATAGACACTGTAAGAATAAGAAACACATTTGTCTTGTATACACCCAGGTCACCAGCACCATGTATGGTGAAGAGTTACGTGGTGCATGCCTTTAATCCCAGCACTCAGGAAGTGGAGGCCAGCCTGGTCTGCATAGCAAGTTCCAGGCAAGTCAAGGCTACGTAGTAAGACTTTGTCTAAAAAAAAAAACTTGCAAAAAGCTGGGTATGACTGTGCATGTTGGCAACCCCAAAATTAGAAGGCAGATCTGGAACGTGCTGGCCAGCCAGCCTAGACTAACAGCGAGCTTCACATTCAGTGAGAGACCCTGTCTCAAGTCAATAAATGTGGACAGCCCGTGTTCCTGCTCTGGCTTCCCCTATGCACATATATGGGCCTGCACATCTGCACACATTCATGAACCATACCACACACACCAAACACATTACATCACACACACCACACACACATACCACACACAAATATACCATACATACACACACATACACATTCACATATACACTCACACACACCCCACACACCACACACATCACAACTTACATGCCACACATGCACATTCACACATACATGCAATACACACATCACACACAACACACACACATACATATATACACCCATATACAAGTTCTTATACACTCACACAGAACTCACAAATACCACATACATGTTTACACTCATCACACATACATCTATGTTCACATATACACCATATACACATATCACATACACACACCACACACAAATGTACCATACACACCCATACACACTTACATATGCACCATACACATACACATTCACACACACACATATCACACACATCTACTCTCACTTACATACCATACACACATATACACACCACACACACCTACATACTCACACACACTTATACACATGTCACACATACCCCACACACACATACACACATATGCACCACATACATATACACATTCACCATACTCACATATATCATACACACCACACACCATACATATACACATACGCACCACATACATATACACATTCACCACACTCACACACATCACACACATATCCCACACACGCCACATACCATCGACACACATACACACATATTCACCACACACATTCACACACACTCACACATACCCCACACACCATACACACATATTTACCACACACTCATTCACACACACTCACACATATCACACACACCATACACACATATGTACCACACTCATATTCACACACACTCACACATACCCCACACACCATACACACATATGTACTGCACACTCACATTCACACACACACACATATCACACACATGTTCACATACACCACATACACAAATCCACAGCACACACACTTATACACATACGACACACACACCACGCTCACACACTCACACATACACGGTAAAGTTCGGTGGTGACGTGCACTCACTCACAGGGTGCTACCACTTCTATCTTGTCTCAAAACCTTTTCATCCTCCCAAAAGGAACCCTCATCCCTACTAAGCAGTGCTCCCCCTGCCACCCCACCCAACCTGAGACCTACCTCTCACCCCTGTTCCTCCCACATGGCTCACCCACCCAGGCAGCCTCCCTAGCCAGAGTCCCAAGCCTGCATCTCCTTCAGGTAGCTAGTTCCATCCTGTCTAGCCTACCATATGCAAGGGCCGGTGGCAGCCCAGTGACACCCAGGTCCCCATCAAGGCCCCTGAATGTGCATATAACCACAGGCAGAAGGAAGCCTTTGGCATGTCTGATACAGAAGGACCAGGTCCATCTGTGGGGATCCCCATCCACCACCAAATTCCTCCTCATTCTCCCAACAGTGTCCACTGTGGCCTACATCTCTCAGGCCCAGGGAAGCCACCTCTCTGTCACTGCCTTTGGCCTCAGTCCCTTTAAGCAGCCCCCATAAAATCTCCGCAGAGTAGACAGATCCAGATATCATAGAGGTTGGGAGGCTGAGAGCAGATGTCACAGGGTAGGTCCCCGGGAGGGCCACCTTCTCTTCCTCCATCACTTACTCCATGGAAGGAATGAGGCAGCCTTCAGGGCTCAGCATGTGGCCAGGATCAGGGCTCAGCATGTGACCAGGATCAGGATTCAGCGTGACCAGGATCAGGATTCGGCATGACCAAGGTCAGGCCTCAGCATGTGACCAGGATCAAGGTTTAATATATGACCAGGATCAATGGTCAGTGTGTGACCAGGACTCAGTATGACCAGGATCAGGGTTAAGTATGTGACCAGGACCAGAACTCACCAAATGACAAGGATCAGAGTTCAGCATGTAGCCAGGATCAAGGTTTAATGGTCAGTATGTGGCCAGGATCAGGGCTCAGGATGTGACCAGGATCAGTGAGTGGTCAGTGACCAGTCTCATGCCTCAGCCTGTAGCTAGGATCAGGACTCGGCATGTGACCAGGATCAGATCTCAGAATATAACCAAAATCATGTCTCAGCATATGCCCAGGATCAGGGCTCAGCAATGGCTACTGTGGATGTTCAGTATATGAGGGGATCAAAGCTCAGTCTATGACCATGGTTCAGTCTGTGACCAGAATGAGGCTCAGTGTCTGCTGACAATCAGTACTCAGTATCTTCTGCAAGGAAGAGACCCTCTCAACTCCCAATGTGTGCTGCACCCCCAAGGGGCAAAACCCTAGCTCACCCTCTGTCAGGCCCTAGTGGGCCTCCTCCCACCCTCCATCCCAGCCCACCTTCCATCACCCCCACCACCACAGTGGGCCACCTCCCACACTCAGCCCTAGCCCATCTGTGGAGGCCCCAAGAGGGAAGAGAAGCTGTCAGCGCCTCGGGCGCAGCATGCTACATCCCGCACTCCGAAGTCTGACTCACTTCTCCCCTTCCTCAGTAATTGAGTTCAAATAATTTGTGACTCTGGAACAATCCATCTTGGTTCTTACAGCCTCAGGCTGCCACAGGCCATGAGGTCACACCATGCAGGCAGCATGCTGAGGCCCAGCCTGAGGACACAGCTGGATCCCAGAAGGTACCCACATCTCACTCTCCAGTCCTGGTCCTCAGAACATGGCTCTGGCTCTGTGGGGGCCCCAGGAGCAAAGGCCTGCTCCTGCCCTTGGAAGCTGATCTGCTGGCTCCATCTGTGGGCGCCCAGGCCTTTCTGCCAGAGTCCACACAGTGAACCCCATCGCCCTAACTTAGCACCACTGAAGACAACTCACTGCCAACCTCAATTCCCCCAAGATGGAGAGAGGAGAGGCCTGGGCTCGAGGCAGACACCTGGGTTCAAAACCTGCATCTTCACTTTCCCGGTGGGTGAACTTGGGGCCTCTTCGAGAGCACTCTTTGGAGGCAAATGTGGACAAAGGCAGCTGCTTTGTGGGGCCATGGGGCGGGGGCCACATGACAAGTGACCGGAGAAATACTGCATGTTCAGTAGCCTATTGAGAACTGTGCTGTGTTGTCTGGTGGTCATTCTGGGACAGCCATGCTGGGGGAATTTGGGAATTGGGGGCTTAAAGGGGGCCAGTCCACCATCCTGCAGCCTCTGTGACCCCGAAGCCTTGGAAGGGCACTTCCCGGGAGCACACGGCTCTCTGGGGAAGACGTTGGAAGATGAACCATCTCACAGGCTCCCTGGAGGGTGGTTGTGGGCCAAGTGAGCAGGAACTGCAGCGGAACAGATGAAATCTTTACCCAGCCACTCCCGGGTTGTGGGAACGGGGGACACAGTCAGAGCTGGGGTGATAAGATATTTTGGGGTCCTAAGGTGGATCGGTACAGAAAACACACCCCCAAATGCCCACCAAGAAGTCAGGCAATGTTAACATGAGCGAATGTGCCACCAGAACAGGGTTCAGGACCTCCTAAGCCTTTCTCCATGGTAGCCAGACCCTGACCCTCTATGCTACTTCCTTATACACCCCCCCCAAATCTCACACTTTGTCCTCAGTCTGGTGTCAGCTCAAAGGCCACCTCTTCCAAGATGCCCACCCTGACTGCCCCAAGCCAGCTGCGCAAACCTGGCCAACTGCAGTCTGTCACAGAGCTCCACCTGTCTGGTGCTTATAGCTCCAAGCATCACAGCCTTATCTGCCTTACCAGCTTCCCATGGCCGAGCTGGGGAGCAGGGAAATGGAGCCAGATCACTACCCTGCAGACACCCACTTGCATGCACGAGTGAGTTGCGTGCCCACCTTCTGCATCTGCAAACCAGTAATATGGCATTCACAGAGATCCTCCTCCAGGCAGGCACCTAGGAGGTATAGAACTGGTCTCTATCACCGGAAGTGTGAACCACACTCAGCTTGGGTGTAATGGCAGCTGCAGATGGCTGGCTCTTGCACAATGCTGAACCCAGGCCCAGCATTGCCTCTGGCTCACCAAGATCACAGGAATAACTCCTGAATGAACAGAAAAACCCTGGCTCTAAGAACCCTGGAGTAGTAAGCCATTGTCACACAAAAAGTCGAGCCTGCCAGACAACTGCTGTAGGCAAGGTACAGGGTCCTCTCGCCCCAGGATGCTGCCTGCCTGGGGCTCCCACAGAAGGTGGAGTTGGGACAGTGAGCAGCAGGCTCCTCATGGGGAGCATGGGCCTGTGGGCTGAACCCTGGCAGCACCGTCCAGAACCTTCCACAGATGAGGAGAGCCGGACCCTCCCTTCCACACACATAGCCTGGCATGCTTAACTAACGGGCCTCAAGCTGTTTCAGATGACATCTGCTAAGAAGTAATCGCGCCCTAATTTATTCAGCTTGTCAGTTTCCATCTGCCACCCACAACTCTGGGCAAGTGTGTCGGGTTTGGAAGCCAACTCCAACCGTCTCCTCTCATGGGGCTGGATCCTGGAAGGAGCCCAGAGCGCTGTTCTCCAAGGGGAGCCCAGCTCCTGACAGGCGCTCAGGGTTGGCTCTGCCGGGAGCAGCAGTGGTGGGGGCAGGACTGCCCATGGCTAGAGGTACAGCCCGGTGCCACTTGGCACAGAGCCCAAAGAATACACAGCCTGGCCATTCCCTTGACAAATAGGGAAACTGAGGCCTAGGTCTGAGACACCACAAACCCCACACAAAAGCTGACTGCACCCAGGAGTAGGGAATTCAGCAACCGTCTGAGAACAATGTGGCACCTGCTGTCCAGGTGGCACCTCGACCCACATTTGAGTCCCCATAATACCATTCGACCGGGCTGCCCCTTCAGAAGTCCTGTGATGCTCCTGTTGAACTACCATTTTGATGATGAGGTTCTTTAAATTTATTTATTTTTAGTTTATGTGTGTGAGTGTTATGCCTGCATGTGTGTAAGTGCACCTGTGTCCTGCAATGCCCATGGAGGACAGAAGAAGGCATTGGATCCCCTGGAACTGAAGTTATGGCCAGTTGTTAGCTGCCATGGGGATGCTGGGATTCAAGCCCAGGTCTTCTGCAAGAGTACCCGTTGCTCTTAACTGCTGAGCCACCTCTCCAGTCCCTTGGCCATGAAATTCTTAAGGACATCCCCCATGGGCAGGATCAGGCACAGCTGAGCAAATCAGACTGTTCAGGCCTAGGGTGTCAGTGCCCTGGACACACAGAGCCAGACTAACAACACCTGTTACACCATCAGATACGGACTGTGTAACCAGGCAAGGGTACCACCTGAATCTCCATGAGGCAGGTACCTCCCACGGTCAGACCCAGGCCCAGACCAACAAGCTGAGCTGAGGACTTGGGCAGGAGGCTTCTTGTTCCAGGGGACAAGGACAGGTCCCAGGTGTTTTCAGTACTGTCACACCAATGTCACCCTCTGCCTAGATACAGACAAAGGCCATGAGGCCCCATGGTGTTGTTTGGGGAAGAAAAGGGCTGGTGGGGTTGGGAGGGCCATGTCCATAGCAGCAGTGCCCACCTCCAGGCCCCACACTTCCAGGTCATCTGCTACCTACAGTCAATAGATGACACCTCTTACCTCTGTGTTCAGCATCTCCCCGGCCTCATTCCTCCCCTGTGTTAGTTCATCTCTGTGACTCTGGTTGGCATCTTACTACCATTGCACAGGTTGTTTGCAAGACTGGATGGTCTTCCTCTTCCGTTCCTGACAAACTCCTGCTCATCCCTCAATATCCCATCGGAGATCATCTCCACATAGGAGATGATACCCCATCAGAGATCAATGGGCTCCTCTAGGCTCCATCACAGGAATCTCCCTCTGGACTGAGACTGCCTCTCTTTATTCAGAACAGGGCATATGCCCTGACCTCTGCCAGTCACGGGTCCTAGCACACAGGAGCACCTGACAGATGCTTCCTTACATGAACAGAGGAAGGGGCAGGGCCTGTGGCATGCTTACGTACCTCCCTGAACCTGGCTGTCAGAGGCTGCAGAGGGGCAGAGTTTCTCACTACAGTGCTGTCCTGACCCTGCTGCAGTTGTGTTTGCACCACAGAACCAAGGCCCTATACATGGATGAGGTCACCAGAGGCAGCTGGGCCTGCACAGGGGACAGGGAGATCGGGACTGTGGGGATGAGGAGCCCGGGCTCTCAGAAAGGACAGCAGGGTGACCACCTACTGTGTACCCTATCTTGGTGGGGGGTCTACTGAGGACTTCCAATCTGCTGCATACAATTGTGTGACTGGTAATCACTCTGTAAGTTCTCAGGGCCTCAGTTTCCCCGTCTAAAAATAAGAGACGACGGCACCAGCTGGTACTGGGGAAAGTCACTGGGGCATATGCCCACCGTGCTCTGTGGCCTTCTCCCCTGGGGCTGCTGACCTTGACCACAGCTTCTGGGAGGGCCTCCCTGGTGCCCTGGGGACCCAACCATCTGTCTGGCTTTGCTCAGGTTCCTGTGGGCCAATGGGAGCCCATAACAGGCTGTCCATCCAGCTTCATCCAGAGTGTAGCCCACTTCTGCAGGCCTACTGTAGGCCCAACGTTGTCCTCAGGTGCCCTGACCAGCTTCAGGCCAGGCTGAGGAGATGGCTGGCAGACATCTACTTCCATGCTCACAACCTGTCCCAGGGTATTAAATGCTTAGTAAAGCTTAATGCCGAAAACACATTTTCAGTTCATTAAGTTTATGGTCAAGTGTGGGCTTCGAAGACACCAGACTGCTAGGCCCCAGCCTCCCACGACACGCCCACCTCACCCATCTTCCACCTTTCTCCAGTCACGCAGGCCATGGTGTGTGCACTCAACACCAAGCGTCCCTGGAAGCGCCCAGAAGCCAAGTCCAGGGATCAGTGCAGATCAAAGCCACTCCCGCAAGATGTTCAAGATGTTCCTACTGAACACTCCCCAGGGATGTGAGGAGGGGGTCAGGAGTAGGGGTGGGGAAGGCCAGGCCTCTCCAAATGGAGGTTCTGAGCAGTGCGATTCCTCTTCAAGCTGACCCCAGCCTGAACCCAGGTCTGCCTCCAACAGCAAAGCCACTCCTCTGCCTGGAAGAACATGGGCCTCCAGCTTGGTGTCCAGAAACTTCCTACGGAGATGGGCAGGGCTCTGGGACCCTCCCAGAAACTTTGACAGACTTTAGAGTGTGTCTACTAACTCAGCCAGACCTGAGATGGGTGGGGACTGACTTGTCGGTTTCCTGAGGGCACAACAATGTAGACACCAGGACAGTAGTGAACAAGTCACGTAATGTCCTTGCCTTCCCTAGCTTCGGGGGCTGGGGGCCGTCCTGGGCTTATGGCCGCACCAGTCCCAGCTCTGTCCCACATCACATGGCCTCTGCCCCGTATCACATGGCTATATCATGTACTCCTGTCCCAACACAGGGTCTATGGAGCCAAGTCCATGGAACTCTCGGACAGAACAGGTCATAGTAGGCTGTCAATCAGACACTCTTGTTCCCAGCACCCCCTTTGCCCCAAAGACTGAGGCCTTCAGCACAGGCGGAGCAGTATGTGTGTCCTCCATGTGGAGCAGCCATCGGCACTCATGAGAGCGATATTTATAACCAGGCCTGCGCGGGGATTTCTAATTTAGACCACAGCATATTGAAGAGTACACTTCCCAGCTGAATAAGTAACACCTTCCCCAGTTCCAGCCATCCTCCCCACCTCTTATTTTTCTTTTGGGCCACCCCCTCCCCCGCTCCCTCTCAGCCTATACCCTATATAAATGGGATCCCTACATAGCCACCTCAAAAGACCCTGGGGCACTGCGTAGGCTGTGGGTACTCCATCCACCCCACGTCAGTTCTCTGCAGTCTCACAACCCTGCCCAAGGCCTACTTAGATTTCCTAAGTTAAATGACTCTTGTCAGTCAATGAATCCAAATATCCTCTCTACAGATGGAAAGGGACATGACTGACTGAGTCACTACTAGGCCACGGCCTAGATGCCCCAGCAGCGGCCTGGCCAGCCACAGCCTTCCTTCTCCGATTAGGAAAAGCTTCAGGGTGACGACTTCCCCACCTCACCCCACTCCATCCTGAACCCTTATTATGAACAATCCTAGGCATGGTCTGCCGGAGGAGAAAGCCTGGGGCCAGAGAACTGCAGGCAGGCTGGAAACCTAGCCAGTGAGAGATGGAAGCCAGGTGCTACTACTGGGGTGCATCTTTCTTAAAAGCTGGGCCCAAGGGAGGCCTCTACCCTGCCTTCAAAGACAGGAACCTGGGAGGGACCAGACTGTCGGCCTCTACTCCCTGCTGTGGGAGCACAGTGAACCAAAGCCACCGTGGACTATCTTATAGGATAGGAGTCTGTGCTGCTCCCTCTTCCCCCTGGGGCCCCTGACTCAGCAACCCCACCCAGAGCAGCATCTAGACACCTGGTCACTCTTCTCCCCTCCTGGCAAGCAAACCCACTCCTATGCCTCAAGGGGTCCAGTTCCTGGGGCCCTCCACCTTCCTGCTTTAACCTACCTGGGCATTTCAGTGACTCAGCCTGGGGTCAGGGCCTCACCACCTCAACCCACACCTGCAGTGGTTCTCCTTGAGGTCCCCACAAGCTAACAAGGTAGCCATGGTAACCATCACACAGGACAGAGAACTGAGTCTTGGAGAAATCAGACAGTGAGACTCACTGTCGTCTTCCCAAGGTTGCAGTCCCCAACTCCAGCATCCTAGCCTGTGGCATCCTGGCACATGTTGCTGAGACAATGCTAAATCACAAAGATCTGTGACACCCATGGTCCATTCTCCTGTCAAAGTCACAGCTCTACCACAACTTATCCAGGATTCCCACAGCGCAGTAGGATTCCCAGAAGCCCCAGGAGGAAGATGCCAGAAAGGCATGGGAAGGTCTATATGCAGGTGGTGAGTGGCTCAGAGTGGGGCCATGGCTACAGAGAAGGTTCTTTTAACACCTTGGGCTCCAGCAAGGCAGAGAACACTGGCCCCCTTTTTAGACAACCAAATGTCCCAAGGAAAGGAATTACTGTCCCTTCTCAAGGTTTATCCTATACCTGACCCCCTCAGGCAGGCCACTTTATCCCCATAACCCCTACAGTCCCTCCGTGCATCAGTATCCCTTCATCAGCATCCTCTGAGCAGCTGTCAGCCTCTGGCTGGCCCTGCTACCCTTGAGGACACTGACCACCATGGTACTGCCAGAGTTACATATGGGCCTCCAAGGAGGAGCACAAGAGGATCATTCCTTCTAGAGGTGACTCAGAGGGCACACTGGTCCCCAGGTTCTGCCAGGAATAGGGAGAGAATTACAGCCCCTGTTTTATTAGTGTATATAAACGTCCTGTATGTTTGATGCTCCCAGCTCCCACCACGTGGTAGTTAAGAGGAAGGGCCATATTTCTCCATCTTCCCACGGGTCCCATCAATGCTGAACTTGCCAAGTCATCCAGTCAGCCTGCCCTCCAAGCTGCCTCCTTTGCTCAGGCCTGCGGGGAGCCACACTGTCCACGCAGCTGACCCCTAGGATGAAGTGGATGCAGGATGGCAGATGGAGGCCAGGAGGAAGGAGAAAAGGTAAGTTCCTGTGTCTGACCCAGCCAGTTCCATCAAGGCTGGCTACTCCCACGGTGGGGTAAGCAGACCAGAGCAGGACATTTTTGCAGTGATAGGAATGATATTTGGCAGGTAGGTGCCACACAGATTCCTAGTGGAGGAAGCCATGAGGGCCAGAGAATACCTGGCCCAGGCTGCCCAGCAGAGGAGCAGTGGGAGGACCAGTTCCTCCTGGTGCCGGGAGCCATGCAGAGTGCACAGCAAGCACTGAGCAGGACAGTCTGGCTGGCCTGCACTTGGCTTTCCCCACATCAAGTCTGTTTTCATCCTTGCTGAACATGTTTGGTCTTCAGCAGAACTCAGGACTCAGGGCCTTCCCGCAGACCTGAGGCTTGGGAGGTAAAGGGCGGCTGAGGACTCCCGTGAGACTGCCTCGCTCCTAGATTGTACACTTGGCCAACCGATGCCTTGCCTGGAGGAAGGGACTGAACAAGTCTAAGGAGGTGCCCTGGGGCACAGAACCCGAAGTCTCTCTCAAAAGGTGTAACTGGGACTACACCCCAAGTGTGTCTCCCTGGTGACAGGGGGAAGCCTTGAACTAGGCGTGGCTCCTTCTCCCCACTGCCCCTGGGCAAGCTGATGTCTGTCTCCATCAAGTCCACAAATCTGGGCAGAGACAGAGACAGGGTAAGAGTCATCCCCACATGCTGGTCAAAGGGATGGAAGGCAAGGTTCGAAAATGTCCTTGAGGGGCTCTGTCCCTCTCAACCCTTCCTGTGGCATCTTCAGGCTATCACTGCCTCTCGCCGCTGTACCACAGCGTCTGCTCCTAAGTCCGCACAGAACGTGGCTGGAGACACAGGCTCCCTGATGGCGCTGCTGTTCCCAGTGCCGACAGGCAGAGCCCTGTCCTTCCCATCAGCCACCCTGAGAGAGGGTTCAGCTGTTCTCATGATCACTGGACTTCATGCCAGAGCCTGCCCCTCTCCCTTCATGGGGATGAAAGGGACAAGCTGGAACACAGCACTGCTGACCAGCCTGGCTTTTATCTCCCAGGGGAGTGGGCTGAGGAGAGCCACCCCACACCTGTCTGCATCTCTGAAATCGATATCCTTTTGAGATGGTGCAGGAGCTTTGTCGTTTGATCTTACAAAGCCTTGTTCTTCTGCAGGGAGACAAGCAGGTTGCATTTATTTTCAGATCCCCAAAGGGAAGGGCAGGACCCCAGCTTTAGGAAAAGAACAAGGCAGACCCCAGGCCTGACCTCAGTGCTCAGCCGCAGCAGGCTCAGGGAGAGGGTGCGAGATCCTCCACTGGCTCGGCCAGGTAAACTCTGGAGCTTTGCAAAGGTTCAGTGTCTTATATATGTGAGTGAAATGTCGACTCCCATCAGACGTAGGGGTTCCCAGTGCCCAAGGAGGGAAACTGAAGCTCAGGGAGGTTCAAGAGCTCTCCTGATGTCACACAGCAAGTGCAGGAGCCAAAACTTCAATTCAAGCTCCAGACTCGAAGGCCCATGTTCTCATAACACGGCTGAGGACAAACACCGGTGACTGATCCGAGCTCTGCAGCAGTGCCCAGCATGCCAATAACACAGCCCTAGCTAAAGGGGCCTTGTGCTTCCCCAAGGACAGGTATCCAGGCTGAGCTATCAAGGCGTCTTAGTGTGCAACAACCTTCCTCAAGTCTAGAGGCACCTCACCCTCCTTCGGGGGCCAGAAGCACCTGTGACTAAGGCCAATGGGGCTCCAGGTCCCTCATGGTGCCATGCAGGAAGTTTGTTTAGGAACTGATTCACCTGTGGATAGAGTTCTGAACTGCAGTTTGCTGCATGTCAGGCTGCAGAGCACGCATTTAGCATCGCGTCCCGGTGAGAGGAGACACGTCAACAATGCTTTCCTCCTCCTCCTCGGTCTATCTACCCATCTCAGATCCAACCCAGTCGTCGTGATGTGGATCTGAATTATCTCCCATAGGTTCGTGTGTTCAACATTTGTTCCCCAGCTAGTGGTGCTGTTTTGAAAGACTGGAAACTTTAAGCAGTGGGCCTTGCTGGCAGGAATAGGTCACTACTGGTAGGTGTTTGAAAGTTACATCCAGTCCCTGGTTCTGGCCTCTTTCTGCTTCCTGGCCTTTACAACATAACTCTCTCGCTGCCACGCTGGCTCTGAAATCCTGAACCAAATGGATCTTCCCTCCCTTAAGTTGCTTCTGCTGGGTACGCTGTCACAGAGATGCAAAGGTAGCTAAGACCCTGATCCTGGAATGTGCACAAGGTAACGTGCAGTCCAGGGTCCCCTGGGTCCCCTGGGTCCCCTGCTCATGCCAGTTCCTCTGGAGGAATGGCCTCATTGCTTCCCAGACAACCTCTCAGAATAGTTTCCACTCCAGCTCCCCAGGGACTGTGTCCCACCCCACCCCCATCACTGCTTTATCAATGTTAGGTTTCAGGGATTTACACTCAATCCAGTTGGTCCATGAGGAAGTGAATGGCATAGTCCAACACTGGTGTGTGACAGAAACTTCCAGAAACTACAACAGAGGCCACACGTTCTGTGGTCAGTGATTAAGAGGGCTTGACCCACTGTCTGTCCCAGGAGGAGTTCCAAGTCTCCCCTTTGTGGTGAATCCCCCTCATACCTCATTTTCTTAACTAGATTCTTGACTGGGGTGAGACAGACTCTCCAATCAACAGAAATATCTTTAAATGTAAAAGATAAATTTAGAAGTTACATGTGTGTCTCATGATAACATGGTGTGCACTAACAATATGTCCATCGCCATTTTAGATGCTTTACTTGAATTAACTGTTTCAATCCCCCATAGCAATCCTAGTAGGCAAGGTATTATAACTAGCCCCAGCTTATAGATGAGGAAACTGAGCTACAGAGATTGGATGACCTGCCCCCCCTCCAGACAGTGGTTATCTCACCAACCTAGGCCCTGCTCCCACAGCCCACCACACCTCAGCTGGATGCAGCACAGAGACCTGGAGGGGGAGACATGGTTTACTCAGCTGGGTCCTGCTCCACCTGCATGGATCCAGGGCAGGGTCATGCAGACTGTTCATTCCTCAGGGTTGGCATAAGGACTAACATGCTGAATACTTACTGAAGGAATGAGAGTTTGGTGACTGGATAAATTGGTGAGTAGATGGAATAGGATGGATGGATGGATGGATAGATGGAGGATGGATGGATGGATGGATGGAGGATGGATAGATGAATGGGTGTGGAT
Organism: Nannospalax galili; assembly: GCF_000622305.1. Classification (NCBI taxonomy): domain Eukaryota; kingdom Metazoa; phylum Chordata; class Mammalia; order Rodentia; family Spalacidae; genus Nannospalax; species Nannospalax galili. Next base: position 1,154,794 of record NW_008353937.1, read on the forward strand.
GGGTGGGTGGATGGATGGATGGAGGATGGATGGATAGATGAATGGGTGTGGCTGGGTGGATGGATGGATGGAGGATTGATGGATGGATGGATAGATGGATGGAGGATGGATAGATGAATGGGTGTGGATGGGTGGATGGATGGGTGGGTGGATGGATGGATGGATGGAGGATGGATGGATAGATGAATGGGTGTGGATGGGTGGATGGATGGATGGGTGGGTGGGTGGATGGATGGATGGATGGATGGATGGATGGGTGGGTGGGTGGATGGATGGGTGGATGGAGGATGGATAGATGAATGGGTGTGCATGGGTGGATGGATAGATGGATGGGTGGGTGGATGGATGGATGGATGGGTGGATGGATGGATAGATGAATGGGTGTGGATGGATGGATGGATGGGTGGATGGGTGGATGGATGGATATATGGATGGATAGATGAATGGGTGTGGATGGATGGATGGATGGATGGATGGATGGATAGATGAATGGGTGTGGATGGATGGATGGATGGATGGATGGGTGTGGATGGATGGATGGATGGGTGGATGGAGGATGGATGGATGGATGGATAGATGAATGGGTGTGGATGGATGGATGGAGGATGGATGGATGGATGGAGTATGGATGATGAATGGGTGTGGATGGGTGGATGGATGGATGGGTGGGTGGATGGGTGGATGGATGGGTGGATGGATGAATGGGTGGATAGATGGATGGATGGATGGGTGGATGGATGAATGGGTGTGGATAGGTGGATGGATGGATGGGTGGGTGGATGGGTGGGTGGATGGGTGGATGGATGGATGGATAGATGGAGAGATGAATGGGTGTGGATGGATGAATGGATGGAGGATGATGGATGGATGGGTGGAAGATGGATAGATGAATGGGTGTGGATGGGTGGATGGATGGATGGATGGATGGATGGATTGGATGAATGGGTGTGGATAGGTGGATGGATGGATGGGTGGGTGGATGGGTGGGTGGATGGGTGGATGGATGGATGGATAGATGGAGAGATGAATGGGTGTGGATGGATGAATGGATGGAGGATGATGGATGGATGGGTGGAAGATGGATAGATGAATGGGTGTGGATGGGTGGATGGATGGATGGATGGATGGATGGATGGGTGGGTGGATAGGTGGATGGATGGGTGGATGGATGGATGGATGGATAGATGAATGGGTGTGGATGGATGGATGGGTGGATGGATGGATGGATGGATGGAGGATGGATAGATGAATGGATGTGGATGGGTGGATGGATGGATGGGTGGGTGGATGGATGGATGGATGGGTGGATGGATGGATGGATGGATGGAGGATGGATAGATGAATGGGGGTGGATGGGTGGATGGATGGGTGGGTGGATGGGTGGGTGGATGGGTGGATGGATGGGTGGATGGATTGTTAGGTGAATGGGTGTGGATGGATGGATGGAGGATGGATAGACGAATGGGTGGATAAATAAGTGGATAGGTATAGGAGTAGATGGATGGATAGATAGATGGTTAGATAGATGGCTAGATGGGAGAACTGATGAATGGGTGGGAGGATGAATGGATGGATGGATGGATGGATGATGAATTAACTGATGATGGACTAATGGTGGGTGGATGAGCAGATGGATGGTGGATGAATGATAGATGGGTGGATGGGTGGATGGATGATGGATGAATGATGATGGATGACAGATGGGTGGATGGATGATGATAATGGATGGATGGACAGATGGATGGATAGATGGATGGATGGATAGATGGGTGGACAGATGAATAAGTGGATAGGGATGGGTAGGTGGATGGATAGACAGATGGTTAGGTAGATGGCTAGATGGGAGAATTAATGAATGGATGGATGAATGATAGATTCATTGATGATAGATCAATAGATGGGTGGGTGGATGAATGGATGACAAGTGGATGGGTTGGTGAATGATGGAGGAATGGATGCGTGGATGGATGGATGGATGGATGGATGGATGGGTGGTGGGATGGATAGGCAGGTGGGTAGATAATGGATGAACACTCATTTGAGGATGGATGGGTGGATAAATTTTGTGGATGAGTGGATAAGGGATGAACAGATGCATAAATAGATGAATGGGTGGATAGAATAGATGAATGGACGGATAGAACAGATGAATGGACGGATAGAATAGATGAATGGATGGATGGAGGCTTAAAAAAAAGAGCCTGATTGGGCCTAGGCAGAGTGCTAAGTGGGGACAGTCAGTGAAGCACCTGTGTGCTGGACAGCTTTACAGTCAGCTTGACACACCTGGGTTGAGGGATGATCCTCAACTGCGGAATTGCCTTCATTGGGCTGGCCTGTGGCCATGTCTGTGGGGCACCTTCTTGATTGTTGAGTGATGTGGGAGGGCCCAGCCCACTGTGGGTGGTGCCACCCCTGGGCAGGTGGGCCTGTGTTGCATAAGAAAGCAGGCTGAGCAGGGGCCAGGGGAGCAAGCCAGTAAGCAGCGTTCCTCCATGGCCTGTGCTCCAGCTCCTGCCTCCAGGTTTCTGCCCTGAGTTCCTACCTTGGGCTCCCTCAGTGATGAACTGTGACCCAGGATATGTGAGCTAAATAACCCTTTCCTCCCCAAGTTGATATTGGTCACAGTGTTTTTTCACAGCAATGGAGAAACAAACCAGGACAACCTGCCACGCCAGGGTGCACTGTGTGCTCTGTGCATGTGTGTCGGTGTTTGCATGCAGTGGAGGAATTTGCATGCAGGAATTAATCACACTTTGGGCCTCTTGTGAATCATCTGGGGATTAATTTGCTCCTGGCTTCCCGTACATGGCCATCATTTCCGTCCTTAAGAGCAGCATCAGTAACACGTCTCCCTGTGGGACCCTGGCTCAAGGAGCAGAAACCAACTCCCCAGCTAGGCCTCAGCACAGCCTTATGTTGGACAATGTCCTATGTCCCCACTCAGGAGCTTTACCATGAGTACAGCTCTGAGGGAGCAAGGTCTGAATCTGGGACACTGCCAAAAGCTATGTGTGTCTGTGTATGCACACATGTGGTGCATGTGTCAGAGCACACGGGAAGGCAGCTTCATACATGTGTGGCTTGTGCAGTCATGGGGCGGAGCTCTCAGTGTCCAGTGCTTTATTTTAATGCCCTTTTGAAATTCATCATTTTTGGCAATGGGTTCCAGATTCCATGACTGATTCTGACCATCTGGGTTGTCCAGAGAGAGACCCACCTGCCCTATACTGTGATCTCATAGGACCACCAGCTTCTCCTGCCCTTTCTTCACAGGATGTGTGCAGGATCAGCTACAGAGAGCCCATCTGCCCTGCCCAGGCCTGGCTGGCCACAGGCTGTAGACTGGCACCATCCCTGCCTGCCACCCTCCTCCTGGCTCCTACATGCCAGGAAAGACTGTCCCGAGATAACAGATAGTACCATTAGGAAGTGGAGCAACCCGTCCTTCCAGAGGAGAGAAACGAGGCTGTCAGTTGGCAGGGGGCCCCCGGGCCTCCGGGCGTGATTAACGGGATTGGGTGACCCACACCCTGCAGCAGAAGGTGCCAGGAGATGATTGCTTACAAAATGTACCAATTACCTTCGCGCCTTCCCACCCACCACGCCACCAGGCAAATAAACACATCAGCTGCCAGCCCGCACTTGCCTGGGCTTAGAGAGGAGCCAGTGGCCAGGACAACAGGAGGGCCACCCTGACCCCACAAGCCTTCTGCAGCCAATGGGATAGGCAGCTGGTACAGGAGGTGTCTGCTCAGGGAGCTGCTTGATGTGGAAAAACACCCAAGACACCCAACAGAGCTCTATGGAAAGGCTGCCCACCCTCACTGGGAGGTAGAGTGCTGACTGTGCTCATGTGACAAGTAAACTCAGACCATTCCAGAGTCATCTGTCATGGTCCAACCAGAGGTTTGTGTGCCTTTGTGTGCACACCATAGTCATGTGTCATATATGTATGGACCTGTGTGTGTGTGTGCCTGCATCAACGTGTGATCTTATCTGTGTGCTGCATGTGCATGCATCTGTGCATGTGTAATGCATGAACCTGCTCCCATGCATGTAACTGTGATCCATGTGTACACATGTGTGTGCCATGTATTTGTGCACATGTGTCTGTGTGTACCAAGGTCCGTGTGTGAACAGTGTACCTATACCTGTATATATCTACTCTGTGTGTTGCATGTGCATGTGATATGTGTACCTGTATCCATGTGTGTCCTGGGATCTGTATGTGTGTGCATATGAGTGTTATGTGTACATGTACTTGCACCCATGTGTGTATGTTGCATGTGAATGTATCTGTGCAAGGCTGTGGTGTATACATTGTGACTCGTGTACATGTATGCACAAGCATCCAGATCGGTATACGTGGACAGAGGGAGGCGCAGGTAATGGCAGGAGCCTACTGGTAGATGGGCTCATCCCATCATGCCTGGATGAAGCTGTCCACAATGAAATCAGGAGTCTGGGAGCCCCACCAGAGGTGGGAAGGCACTGGACAGCAAGGTAGCCATAGAGGGGCTGATGGGGGTACAGGGCAGCCTGGCACAGTCCAAGAAGGGGCTTTTCTACATTCTTCAATGTGTAGGAGTTAGTGGGGCATCTGTGAGGGGGTGAGCATCCTGGCCCAGGAGGAGTAAAAGCAAGTGATCTCATCTCTCCCTCCTCAGAGCCTGTCATTCAGCTCACAAGGGACTCCTCCCTCGATGGGGGGTGGGAAGGAGCTAAAGAAACAGCAAGAAGGGGAGAGGAGCAGAGTTCACACACACACACACGCTCATTCCTGTACATGGACAAGCATGAGTGTGATACGTCGCACCCTCCAGACTCCAAAGCCAATTCTGTTATTTCATAACACTCAGATGTAGGTGTAAGCTCAGAGCAGCCTTGCATCACAGTCAGAGATCTCAACTTGATGGGACTAGAGCAAGGGTCTTTGCAGCTGTGCCAGCTCCAGCCCCACCGCCTACAACTGAGGCTCAGTTTCCCCACTTGGAAATAATCTATAGCAGAGGTGGCCATCACTGAGAAGACAATCAGGTAGTACCACCAGACTGCTCACATATGGACAAGGACACAGGCTTTGAAGATTCGGCTGCCATCATCATTGGTCATCTATGTGGGACCTCCTCCCGATGACCACCCCTCACCCCACCCCTATATATGCTCTCTCCTAGGACAGGAGCATGCTGGTCTGACCAGCCAGGCCTTGGAGAGGAGTGTACCCTCATAGATTTGAGTGCAGGCCGTGCCAGCAAAGACCTTCTGTACCCTCCCCAGAATCCCAATTAGAAGAGCCTCCTTTCCCTCCCACAGTCCAGAGCATCACAGCACCCCTCACTGGCCCTCTGCTGGCATTTCCAGTGCAAGGCTGGTTGAGGACAGGGCAGCAGTGGACAGTCACCAAGCACCTGGCCTTCACAGCCTGGTCACATAGTGGCTGTCACTGCTACCAGAGGGCAATGGAATTTCAGTGGCTTGGTCTAGAGGGCTTACAGTACCCATGTGTTGAAGGTTTGGTCTCCAGCTGGTGGAGCAGTGGAAACATTAGGAGGTGGGGTCTGTAAGAGGGAGCTCAGCACTGGGGCGTGCACATAAAGAGGATATTGGACCTTGGCCCCGCCTCTCTGCCTCCTGCCACGAGGTAAGCAGCTGCCTCTACCACCTGCTCTGGCCATTACACTCTGTCTCCCCAAGGACCCAAAGTAGTAAAGCCAAGTGCCCGTGCACTGAAGCCTCCAGAGCTCTGAGCCCAAATCGACCTTCCTCCTCTAAGCTGATGTCGCAGGCATTTTGTCTCAGTGACAGAAAGTGACTAACGGGCCCAGTGGGAGTTGAGCTGACTTACAGCACTCCCAACAGACCTGGCCCCTCAGAAGCAGGCCAGGAAAGCCGGCTCTGCAGAAGCCTTCTCCAGTTCGCTGAGACCAGAGCCTCGAGCCCTATGAGCTCTGGCTTCTGGGAGCCGCAGCCCTCTCGGTGCCCACTGGGTTCATCCACTTCGCAGTCAGCTGAGGTTACAAAGACAGCTCCAGACAGGAAAGTGAGCATGCCCCAGAAACCAGGGCTGAGGGAAAGGATAGGGGACCAGGACTTTAGGAACGGAGTCCTGGTGATGAGTCAGCAGTGATGAGACACCACTCCTTACACTGAGTAACCCTGATGTGGGGCCATCCTCTCTGAGACAAGATTCCTCCAGAACGAAAGTGGGTGTAGCAGTTCACCTGTCATCAGTCCTCTGTCTACCTACCTGCCATCTAGCCCTCTATCTATCCACCTACTGTCTCTCTTTAATGTATATCCATCCATCTTCCATCTCTTTAACCATCTATCATCATCTCCCTATATATGTAGCATCAATCTCTCCAACCATCTGACATCTCCCTCCCTATATCCCTATCCGTCCATCCATCCAGCTATCACTTCTCATCTCTATCCATCCATCATCCAGCTCTCTATCATCTATTTATCCATGTGCTTCTCCATCCTATTAGTTCTGGGTCTCTGGAGGCCCTGACCAATGCACACCCCACTGGCAAGTATAAGGTCAACAGGGGTCATATAAAAGCAAACTGGCAGGGACACTGGTGGCACACTCAACCACCGAGCCACATACTCATGGCATGAGCTATCTCTGGGCTGAGGCTCAGAGCATCTCCTGCCCAGGGTGGCATGACCATGTGTGGCAGTCAGGCAGAGCACCATGGGTACACAGTGCCAAAGCCCAGCCTCCTAGGGCCACACTCATTGGCAGGCACAGTCACATCTGGTTTTGGGCTTTTATCTGCCTGCTGCAGCTTATGGCTCTCATTTTGTCAGGGCTGAGTTCCCTACATTGAGACCCACTTCAGGCACCTGAATGCTGGCTGGGACATTGGACTGAATTTGCAGTGAGGAGAGGCAAGCGGCTTGTGGGCTGCACATGGGGACAGGACATTTATCTTGTTTGACTGTTCTTGGAATGTCAACAATAAATGCCAAGATGAAAGATGCATAAAAATATTCCCAGAAATAGCCGGAGTGCAGGTCTCCCCAGATAGATAGCCTCACCGAGGGACCGGGAGGGGCTAGAAGGAGCAGAGGCTGGGGAGGGGCAGAGATTGGGGAGGAACAGAGGCTGGGGAGGGGCAGAGGCTGGGGAGGGGCAGAGGCTGGGGAGGGGGAGAAACTAGGGAGGGGCAGAGGCTGGGGAGGGGCAGAGTCGGGGGAGGGCAGTTCTCAGTCAGTCCTCCCTCCGCTAGGGTCACGCCAGTCCAAGGAAAAGAAGACCCCAAAGCAAAACAGTGATGGTGGCAAAGAAGGGGCCTGGAAGCCCCCTGTGTCCTTCAGCCACCGGCCTGCCATGAGGCTTCCACCCACACAACAGCACAACAGCACAACAGCAGGAACTCTCCAGAGCGGCTGCCTCCAGCAGCAGCAGCAGCAACTGTTTCTGCTCTTGGGTGGGTCCTGGCCTGGCTGGCTCATCTGGTCCTGGAGACTCAGCAGGCTGCTTCTCAGCATCAGGCTATGTTCCCGGCCCTTTATAGCCCACCCTGCTTCCCACAGTAGGTTGAAAGATGCCCCCAAATGTGATGCTGCTCAGAGTCTATGAATGTGGCCTCCAGATGTCACCAGGGTCATGAGGTCATGAGGGACAAGAGTGGATAGGAGTTAATCAAGTGTGAAAAGTATTAGGAAAAGAAATCTGAACAGACATGAAGGGAAAAGGGCCAGGTGAGGGGCCAAAACATGGAGGGACAGTCCGTGGGACCAGGGCTGGAGGAGGCAGGAAGGACCTCCCACTGGTCCCATTGGGGCCTCCCACTCCCAGATGGCTCCAGGGGCTGGAAGACACGTAACTATTGCTTTTAGGGAAGTCTTCAAGGAACCTACCTCATCATGCGGCCCCAGACTGACAACCAGCATGCTCCCACTCCCCTGTCCTCTCCCCTCAGGACCCCCGGCCTTGGTCAAGAACCAGCTGCAGTGGGGCTCAAACCATGACAAACCTTGAGCCTCCGGAAGCCCAGTTCTGGGGTCACTTCAGCGTGGAACTGGCCTCTGGCAGGATCTACTCACAACTACTGAACCCCACTGTCAACCGGGCAGGGGGAGTGGGGGGCGACTACACAACTTTGGCCCAGAGGCAGTTCCTGGTGCCTGCCTGGTATGCAGCTGTGTGAAAAAGCCAACCTCGAGGCTGAGAAGGCCTCTAAGGCCATCTGCTGTGTCTCCTCCTGGCTCTGCCTGGCCACCCTCAGCCCACTCCCAACGCCACACCCCTGCCAGCCGTCACCACGCTGGGAAAGGGCAGCTTTCACATGCTTGTGCCATCGTGCCGTGTGCCTACTCAGGGTCCTTCTGTGTGCATGGATCCAGACCACAGACCTGCATCCAAGGCCCTCCAGCAAGGGCCTCCTTTCTAGTAAATCTTCCAGCCTTCCTTCAGGGAGCGGGAGAGACCTCAGCTCCTACGCAGAGAGAAACCTTCCTCTGACCGTCCCATGTCATTACACACTCTTCCTGTCTGCTGTTCCTCCTTACCCACCCTTGCCCTCTGCCTCCCTCCCTTCCACAGATCCTGGAGGCCCATGGAGCACTCTCCTCAGCTGAAGTATGTAAGCCCCTCGGCAGCGGCGACACACGTCCACCTGGGAGCCGGGCTGCGATAGCCGATAGCCGAGGAAGGAGGGAGGTCCTGTGACTTAGGTCGCTCTCGGTGCCTCGCTCCTAGTGGTAGATGAAACAGGAGCTGTGTGCCCCAGCTGAGGAGCAGCCATAGGACGGGACCTTCCAGAGTGGGAGGCCTCTATGCCTGTCAGCTGACATGTCTCCTCCAGATACATGATGCTTGGGGACTGTGAGACTTCTTCCTTCACCCACCTCCCAGTCCCGCACGGCCCCACATCCTGTTTCCCTCACCCACCTCCCAGCGCCTTCCCCTGACTCTCCACCTCTACCATCTTCCCTAACAATCCCAGCATCACATACTGGACACTAGCTAGGAGCTAAGACCCACATCTCCTGCATCACCCATGTGTAGTCGATCATTATGTGGCCCAGTGAGCCTGGCTGATGCCCATCAGGACCCTGAGACTGGGGTGGTCATGGGACACGTCCAGGTCTCCTGGGCTCCAGAGCTGTCTTTCCAGCACTGCCCTAGGGAGATGGACAGTGTGACAGTAAGAAATGGTGCTATAGGGATTGGGTGTGTCTGCTACCCCAAACCAGGGCTGGAACATGGCTTCTGTGTATTTGTCCACTGCCCTGGGAGACAGTTGGCTAAACTGCGCTCAAGGATGGATCAACAGTGACTTGTCAGAAGCACAGATCGATAAATGTGTCTTTCCACAATGTCAGCACAAATCCTGTCCATTTCACCATTTTTAACTCACCAACTACTACTGATTTCACTTGGTGGACATGGCCATCAGCACAGATTTTTATTTTAATCTAAATGCTTATGTTAACCCTCAGATCATACATTGCACATCACAGAGTAATGTGTATGTTAGTGAGTGTGCACGTGTGTGAGTGATTGTGTGTGTAATGACTAAAAGAGTTACAGAGACTTCAGAGTTCAAAAGCCTTATACTAATCCAGTGTGGCTGTTCACATCTATAATCTCAGCAAGCACTTGGGACTGTGAGGCAGGAAGATCGTCATAAACTCCAGGCTGACCTGGGAGACACAGTGAATTCCAGGCCAACCTGGGCTACAGAGTGAAACCTCATATCAAAAAAAAAAAATCATAATAAAGTCAACAAACGATCAAAGCTGTACTGAAGGCAGGAGCAGGAAGTAGATACAGACACCAGGGAAAGTCTGTAGGGACTAGATTAGAAGTTTTTCATTTACTGACTAAGCCACTTCCCCAGGGTCACCTGCCCCAGGAAGCCGTCTCGGATCCCCATCCTCAATTCTCTCTGTGGTATGAGAGCCACCCCAGGGTCAGCCCCTGCCTGACCTCACACCTCAGACTGGGAACCTGGCCAACCAGGCCACTCTCAACCTGGGGGTCAAGACACTTAACTCCAGTGTTCTGTAAGACAGGAGCCACACCCTCCCTGATGGTCCCAGAGGCCAACATGGGGCCCCTGAAAAGTGAGAGGAGAGAGGTGACACTTGGGTGCTGGCTCAGCCTGGTGAGGACAAGGAGGGACCAGATGGCACTAAAAGTGGAATCTCTGCTTCGTGCTGGAGTCAGGGCACTTATAACGTCAGATAGGAGCATACCAAATGGAGTAACCCCATACCACGGTGTGCACTCCTAACCCTGAGTCCCCAAGTCCTCGAAGGTGGCCGTGGCTTCTCAGGTCGTGGAGCTTGCTGGAGCTCTCAGCCTGCACACCCAAGGCCAGGGCTCAGAGCTCATACCTGTTGGGGGTGGGGGGGTGGGGATGACTTAACCCACAGTGAGCACTAGGAGTGGGAACAAGTCTCTCCTCTGCACACACACACGAACACGTTGCGTGCCCACACATGCTCAGCTGACACAAACCTATGTTCGCATGTATACACACACATATATATACACACTCAAATTCACACATATGCCATTCACTCTTCGGGGGTGCTAGGCTTAGAATGTATGTTTCCCAGAAGTTCATGCAGTGGAACCTCAGTCCTTCTGTGTGTAGTGTTAGGAGGTGGCTGAGGCGGGGCTTGACTCTAAGGGCAGAGCCTCATCAGTGGGAACAGGAGCAGGTAATTCCCCTCTCCCAATCCACCTGCCCTCTATCCCTGCCCTGAGTTGCAGTGACAGGAGACCCCTACTTCCCCTCTCTTCACCATGATGCCACAGACCTTGACCTTGACTTTCCCAGCTCCAGAACAGAGCTTAAATAAACTTCTTTCCTTCCTAGCTGCCCAGGCACAGGGATTCTGTCTCAGCCACAGAAAATGAGCTAGGACAGGGTGAGGAGGTCGTGCAGCTCCTGGGGACATAATCGCTGCAGCCCTGTCATTGTGGAGGCAGCTTGAGAGAGCAAACTCATTTTGAAATTTCTAACAAAGATCCGGAGAGACTGGCCCCTTGAACCTGTGCCAGGCCAAGTGTGTTCAAGCTGAGGTCGTCGGAAGGACAGGGGAGGGGAAGTATGCATTGAATGGTGGTGGAACTAAGTCTCGGGAGCTGTCACTCCGTCCACTGCTCAAACATCAGTATCCTGGCGACCTTCTGAGACCCCTTGTGGGCTGTCCCACCAATGGGACATTGTGGTCTGGTCCCTCTGTCTCTAAGGAGCAGTCACGGGAGCAGTTTGCTGACAGGGAACAAAGTTGCAGGCTCAGGGTGAGGTGCCGGTGGAGGATGCAGGAGCAGAACGCCTTGTTAATGCTGCTCTTTGCCTCCCGCCATCCATTTGTTGAGTAATTGTGTGCAGGGTCGGCCTGGAGCAAAGAAAATACATGAAGCAATTCTGTGTCCTGATCAAAATGAGATGAGGTTAAGTGGGAGACCGAGTCCGGGGGAAATCCAAAACGGCAACCCACTTAGTCTGCTTCTGTGTTGGGAAGGGATGGGGGTTGGAGGGGTGAGGGACCAGGTCTGGCTGTTTCTTCACCAGTAGAGCAGGGAGGGGGCGGGACAAAGGATAGAGCTGGGACAGAGGTCTCAAGGAGCCCATGCAGAGACCCAGGAGGCAGGAGCCAACAGGCTTGGAAACAATAAGGAGAGTCGACACAGGGAGCTCCGTGACCACAGAGGAGCCGGCCAGGTACCAGCAGAATTGGGAGAAGACTGGGTTGGGTCTCCTGGAGCCCAATCAGTGTGGGCAGAACAGGGCTCCAACCCAGGGAGGCAGGAAGCTTCGGTGGAGGAGGGGACTAGGTTCAAGGAGAAGGGGAAGAGTGCCCAGTGCGCAGAGGGAACACGCCGTAGACGTGTTGTACACCTACTGCGTGTGGCTTTCTCAGACCTAGGTAGAGACCACAATCCCCAAAGAATGCCAGAACCTGCTATACAGTGTCCTAGCCCCGGACCCTCGACCCTCTCCCTTGCTCTCCCCCACCACACACACACACACACACACACACACACACACGCAGACATACACGTACCAGGCCATGCACACCCCTGCCTCATGCATACCCCTGCCTCCAACTGACTCACCTGACTTATTCTGTTGGCTATGGTGCCCCCCAAAAGTGTCTAGAGCATGGTGCTCAATCATTCAGACTTCAGTGGAGGAAAGTTGACCCCAGTCTCCAGCATGGCCACACAGTCATCCCTGAGAGAGGACTCAGGACCCCTGGTTCCCAGCTAAGGGAGGTTTGCCAAACACCAAGGGCTCCTATAAGGTCTGGTCCACCTCGTGGAGTGCCAGGAGGAACAGGGTGCCCAGTGCCATGACACTGCTCAGTGCCTAAACAAAAAACAGAACCTCCCTGGAGTGAGCTATACTGGGCCCAAAAATTCTGCCCAGAACCGGAAACCCAGGAAACTGTACCTCTTCTCTGGAGTCTCTGTGAGGTGGGGTGAGTCCAGAATGTTGTACCCAGAAACAAGACCTGAGGGGCCAACACATACACACACACACACACACACACACACACACACACACACACACCTCAAAAGTAGCCTCTGAGCACTAGGTCCTGAACTTTGCCTTTCTAGCTGAGCCAGAATGAGAAGGGGACTCAGCCTCGGGGGAACTGGAGACCTGCAGTTCTGTCACACAAAACTGATGCAAGGAGAGCAGCAGTGGCCTCTGCCCCGTACTCACCCTCCATCCCAACTGCAGGCACCAGGAGGAAGGTGACAAGAGAAGGCAGGTAGGGCCGGGCCGGTCTCCTCAGCCTCTGTTTCTGAGGATGACCTGCAGGGCTCTTTCTGCTGCTGAGAAAGATTCAAACCCTTTCACAGAACTTTGCTTTCCAGCCACACACACACAGCTCGGTGGAAAGGGGTCCCAAGTTTAGGGACACATCACACTATCAGCCATACCACTGGCCCCCTGCTCTTGCTTTGTGTGACAGTTAATGTGGACCATCAACTTGACTGAATTAAGAGGCCTCAGAAGTTAGAGAAGCACACTTAGGAGGTGTCTGTGAGGGTGTTTCCAGAGATGATTGATTCAGGATTCGTGGTTTAGTCTGCTGATGGATTCAAATCCGAATGGACTATTGGGAGATGACTGGGACTATTGGGACCTGATTAGAGGAAGCAGGTCACTGGAGAGTGACTTTGAAGGGCAGAACTGGCCCCTCTGGTTAGTTCTGTGCTGGCAAACGAGCAGCCCCTGCCATCACACCACCACTCACCATGGTGCAGAAACAACAAACCGAAAGACCATGACTGAAACCTTGGAAACCAACGGTCACCATGATGAAAATCCGACTAGCACGGAGGCCCAGTAGGGGGAGGGACCGAGCTGAATCAAGTCATTTCCAGAGTTGATGTCACAGAGGCAGAAAGCCAACTCTGCAGACACCACCTAGATTTACTGAGTCTAGTAGGGATACAAAATCAGCCTGTCTTAGTTTATTCTTCATTGCTGTGACAAAACACTCTGACCAGTACCAACTTGGCGAGGAAAGGGTTTATTTGTCTTACAACTCCCAGGTCGCAGTTCATCAGGGAGCCCAAGGTGGGAACTCAGGGCAGGAACCTGGAGGCAGGAGTTGGAGCACAGGCCATGGAGGAACGCTGCTTACTGGCTTGCTCCTCTGGCCCCTGCTCAGCCTGCTTTCTTATGCCACACAGGCCCACCTGCCCAGGGGTGGCACCACCCACAGTGGGCTGGGCCCTCCCACATCACTCAAGAAGATGCCCCTCAGACATGGCCACAGGCCAGTCCAATAGAGGCAATTTCCCAATTGAGGGTCCCTCAACCCAGGTGTGTCAAGTTTACACTAAAGCTATCCAGCACACAGCCTAACACACTTGGCCTTGAGGGAGTCCCACTCTGCCCAGTGAAGTTGCAAGACCCTCCCTGAGGGCCAGCTCCAAGACCCCTTACTGCTCGGCATGCTGTAACCAGAAGCAGAGGGGCACCCTGGCCTTCCCAGCAGGGAGACACCAGCTTTCCCTGTCCCTCCAGTGTCTATGGTATCTTCCTCAGTTAAGGACAGACCCAGCCCTCACAGAACCATAGGGGTCCTGAGTGAAGGAAATACCAGGTGTCCAGTCAAGCACCTCCAAGTCCCCACTATGCCCCTGTGGGTCCCAGTGTGGGCCACCCCTGTGGTTCCCAAAGAGATGGCCTGGATGTGGGTCACTTTACAGGATACTGTTGGTCAATAATGAAAGAGGGAGCTGACAAGTTACATTACAAGAGCTGATGACAGTGCTGGGGTAAGGAGTCGGGGATATCACCCCTGACCCAGAATCCATATATGGTAAGGGGTCGGGGATATCACCCCTGACCCGGAATCCATATGTGGTAAGGGGTCGGGGATATCACCCCTGACCCAGAATCTGTGGGGTAAGGAGTCGGGGATATCACCCCTGACCCAGAATCCATATGTGGTAAGGAGTCGGGGAGATCACCTCTGACCCAGAATCTGTGGGGTAAGGAGTCGGGGATATCACCCCTGACCCAGAATCTGTGGGGTAAGGAGTTTGGTTATCACCCCGGCCCAGAATCTGCAGACTTTGCTTCAAAGCATCAGACATGAGGGAGAGGCAGATTCCTACAACCTCTTCCTCATCCCTCATCTCTCTACCTCCCCAGTGGGGCTTCTGCTGGAACAGAGAGGGCAAAGTCCTGTCACTTTGTAGCCCAGCAGACTTTGGAGCCCTGACAGCCTGCCTACACATCCTGCACCTCTTGCCTCTGCACCTACCTCTGTAGTTGCAGGTACACCTGCTGCTCTGGGGACATTCAAATGCTAAGTGAGCCCTGGCCTTCTTCAAATGTCACTTTGTGAAGGTGACAGTGGCTCTGCTTCTGGGCACACCCCATCCACTTCCTCACATTCCCCACCCTGTAACAGAGGCGGCAGCAGAAGCCGGCCCTGCAGGGCCTGGCCAATAGCCTCAACCCTACTCCATTTGGGGACACTACAGGCTCCAGGACAGGGAGAGACCCTGTCTCAAAACCGTAAGTATGCGCCAGGGCCCTGCCAAGAACAGATCACCACTCATGCCATCTCTGCCACCCTTCACACAGTCTCTGTGCCCACACGGTGATTCCCCTTCATGCAAACAACCAGTGGACTGGGAGGTGGTCACTGTAGCCAGGACAGAGGTATTCCCAGTGTTCCTCCTGTCCCCCGTTCTCCCAGCACAGTGTGAGGGGGAGAGACCCAGGCAGTCACTGAGGCCCCAAAGAGCCAGGAGCTGACTCTGCCATCCTCCTTCACATTCTGAGAGACAACACCCCCGCCCCCCTCCCCGGAGTGGGATCTCTGCTGTCTCCGAGGCGAGTGACTCTGTAAAGCAGAGCTCCTGTCTCCCCATGTCCCACCACCCCGCAGCACACCACGTGAACAAGTCCAGATGCTAACCGTCTGCTCTGAGTTGGAGGCTGGTATCGGTGCTGAACTCTGCTGACAGATCAGTGTGGGAGGAGGCAAGGCCAGGTCAGAAGGGGCTCTGCAGCCTAGGCCGATCTGTCCAACGGGAAGGAGCCCAGACTGTGCTATCTGGTTCCTGGCTCCTCAGCTACATGTGGGAAAACTGACGCACTGTGGGCTCCCAACCTCGTACAACATGAGATAGAACAGAAAGCCTAACCTGGAACTGAAAACCCCTCTGAAAGGAGTTTTGACACCTAACATCTCCAGTCTTGGACTTTAAAATCCTGTGCCTTCCACAGATCACAGCACCACGGGCCAGAAAGCAGCCCTCAGCGACGTGACTCAACTTTGACCTTGGACTTTCAGCCTCCAGCACTGAGGTAAATAAACATCTGTTGTTGGTGAGGCTCTCAGTCTGTGATATTTTGTAAAAAATATCAAATGAACCACGACAACAGCTTATAATGGACTTTGCATGAACAAGAAAGAAACTTGTGGTGTGAAGTCCCCAAGGCTGGGGCTATTTGTCACTGCATCTTGTCCTCATCTGGCTAACTGATACACCTGCAACCCAGGCTGGACAGAACAACAGCCAACAGCCCAGCTAGAAGCCTAGGAGAGGGGGCAAGGCCACCTGAGACTTCTGCTGAGGTTTCACAGTAACCATTTTTTAGCTGGGCCTCACCTATGGCACAGAGCTACATCTGAAGGACAGAACACTGCACTCCAACTTCATCTATGCCCCAAAGCCATTCCACCCCAACTTCCACAGCCCTATTACACACACCACACACACACACACATGCACGCACGCACACACTGGAAGAGGCTTTCTTTAGGGTCAGAGGCAGGTATCTGGCCCACTAGTCTGTCTAACAAGTGCTGGCTGGTCCAGGCCTTCCTCCAGCTGGACACACAGGTATAGGCCAAAGGGTAGAAGGTCTCAACATGAAGCCACAGTGAGCTGTATCCTAGAAGCTTCCTCCCTGGCAGACCTCAGCCACAGCCTCCATAAACCCAGTGTTTTCTACTTCGTGCCCAGTGCCTAGATGGCTGGGTTTGTGAGGAGAGAACTCTGTTGCTATTAAACCACGTCATGGATTTTTGAGTGGCAGGTCAAAGTGTGTGGGGGTAAGCACAGACCCCATGCCTTCAAACTTCTCCATTTATGTTGGGCTTGATGGTACGCCCTGCAATCCCAGCACTTGGGAAGCAGGGACAGAAGGAATGCAAATTTGAAGCCAGCCTGGGCTGTAAAATGAGATCCTGTCTGAAAAACAAAAACCAAAATAAAATAGATAAATCTCTGTTTATGGTTTATGGACCATCCGTTCTCTTGAGGCCCATGAAGCCCTTCTGGGCCCTGGCTCAGTCACACAGACAGAAGCCATGGTGTGAGTAAGTTGTCTTCTGTCAGTCCCTGGCTCCCTTGGGCTATGACTGCAGACCGAGGCCACTTTGTCCCTGTGTGAACCAGAGCCTGTCTCAGCAGCTCTGGTCCACACAGCAGAACTATGACCAGTTGTAGTGTTACTGGGCTCTCACTCTGGGTTCCCCTCAGTTCCCTTCTTGATATTCCACATCATAAGAGTTCAGGCAAGACACACAGGGTAGGGTTGAGGACAGGCAGAATCTGTTCCAAGGTAAAGTGGAGGGTTCAAGGGTCAGAGTGGACAGTGGCCCAAGGGAGCAATGTGGGGAGAAATGCCCTCAGGGATGGAGTGGGCAGTGCCAGAGGGACCACTGTGGTAGCTCACATATTCGTATACACTTTATACTATTTTCTTAAAGTCTCTAGACTTTAAGGCAACTGCCCGAGGGGTGCTTTCCCACCCAGGTGATTGGCAGGCTCATTTGGATTAACTCTGGAGGGAGAGAACAAAGGTCTTTATCAGAAAGCCTCTGCTAGACGGTAATCTTACAATCTCTGGCACAGTTTAGAATGTCCTGTCTCTACCCAGGGCCAGAGATTCAGCTCAGATTCTGGTAATCAAAGTCCTGTAGCTCCTGGACTTATAAGCCACTCATTATGAAGGAGGGGTCTGTCCTCAATGACCTTCAAGCCTGCTAATATCTATCTAAGTAACAGCCTAACATTAGGGCAAAAGCCCAGCTCTGGCAGCCCCAAAAGGCTAAGCTCAGTCATCAGCGCCAATAAGCCAATTAAAGAGATGCAGATCAGTGAAAGCCAAAGAGGAGATTTAACCAACATGCTGGAAAAAGGGACAAAGGCATCCGGGGAACCCAGGTGTGTCTTCATGACATGTGGTTTAGGGTTAAAGAGGGGAAGCTCTGGGAAGGAGGGGAGGGGTTAGGAGGCCTGTGTAATTCGGCAATCCAGGCCAATGTGTGGTCCTTGATCGCTGTCTCTGGTTCTAATCCTGCAAGATGATTCAAAGAATTTCTTATTGCCAGGCATGGCGGTGCACGCTTTTGATCCTAGAACTCGGGAGGAGGCAGAGGCAGGCGGACCTCTGTGAGTTCAAGGCCAGCCTGGTCTGCATAGTGAGTTCCAGACCTGCTTGGGCTACAGGGAGACCCTGTCTCAAAAAGACCATAAAAGGAGTTCTTGTTGTTTGAGGGAACCAATTGGTTCCCATCAGATGATCTGCCCGAGGGTACAGGTTCTCTGTCACACATAACTGTCCCCCTTCACCCGGGGCTGGTTAGTCCTACTAGGGTTTGATGGTCTAGAATCCAAAGTGACTGCTGGGTTAAGACAACCAATTTCTGCCTTAAGCCTTGAAAGGGGAAGACACCCTCCTCAGTGATGCGCATGCCCGTGCAGGATCGAGCAGGAGTCTGACCCAAAGAATCCAAAGTGCAGGCCGAGATGCCAGGCTTTTATCTTTGTTTTCCTGTGGGCCCCAGTGAGGAGTCAGTGCTTTTTAGCAAAAGCAGCTCCTACGGGCCTGATGCAGAGCCACAGTAACCAACTGGCCCAACACAAGGAAGGCCCCACTGCCATCTGCCTGGCGGGTCTACAGGTGAGGAGGCAGAAACTTTGGGAACGCACTCTTCAGCCAGCACAGACAAGCCCTGCATGGGCAGGGCAAGCTCCCCAAGGCACAGAAATCCTGGGACCTTGATCCCCAAGACCCAAGGGCTAGCTTGGGTTGCTAGCCTCCCCGGCCCCCACGACACAGTAAGCTCTGTGGGAAGGTGACTTCAGAGGACAGTGGCTAGGGGTAACTCTGAATAACCTTGACCTTTCCCCTCATCTCTCAAGCAGTTCTGTCAAACACTTCCAGAGCACTGCCGTGGGTTGGGTCTGGCTTGGTGTTGGGGTGGCAGCACCCCGTCCCATGGCTCAAGCAGCAGTTCTGTGTGGGCAGGATCGAAGGGTACAGCTGGCGCATGGTTGTCCTGTAAACATGAGGTGCCACAGCAGTGCTGCTACCTGGAAAGCAAAGGCCTGTCAGGAAGGAAGCTGGAGCTGGAGGACCAACTTACTTCTGGCCTCACTGCAATCAACCTTCCCACACGCACAGCTTGATGGAGAGGAAAGACATGTGCCATGTGAAGGTTTGTGGGGTCTCTTCCCATGTGTGCTGCAGAGGAACTTGACCTTGGATGGAGAGGGGCCAGGGAGTGTGGGTATGCCTGAGCTAGGGGACTTGCCTGCACTTTGGACCCCAACCTTCAGGGGTGACACTGGGTGCCGAGGAGAGCATCCTGCCTAGGCAGGGAGGCTTGGGCACAGCCCGGGGCCAAGAGACAAGCACTTCCTGCCTGATCCTCATTTCTCTCTCTTTCTTCGCAGATTTCCGCCTCCATTTCGGTAATTACTCTCCACTCAGCCTCATTCTTTCCTTCATTCGAGAAGGAGAAAAGCACACCACAGTCTCTCTGGGGGAGGAAATTCTTTCAGACAGTGCATCTGTTCCGTGCATGGAGGCGGCAGGGTGGGGTGGAGTAGCACCCCAAGTTCCACACCTGTCTTTGTCCCTTCTCTGTATGATTGCTATATCCCACCACCCAGGTGTCCCTACGAGACCCCCAGACCTCTCTAACCCCAAGGGAGTGTGGGTGGTAATTACGGGCTGGCAGGGGTGATGGGGCATCTCTCCTGGCAAAGGATTGTAAGACAGGTCAGAGAGGTCATAGGGTGGCTGGTCAGAGTCTTTTCCTCCTGAAACTCCAGCCCAACCCTCCCTGAGGCCCCAGAACAGACCCAGGACTGCACCATTCCACTGGATTAGGATCTAAAGCTGATCACGTGCTCACCCCAGAGTGGGGAGACCAGGTACCACTCACAGTTTGGCCAGTAGCTAGTGGACACTTGGGTGTGCCATGTGGGGAGGGTGCATGCTGGGGACACAGTGCTGTCAAGGAGTGGACAGAGCAGTAGGGAAAGAAAGAAGTCACAGCCACACTCCAGGAGAAGCCAGCGTCATGGAGCAGAGCACCAGAGGAGGCAGAGGCACCAGGCTGGGGAAGAGTGCCCAGAGAAGGCAGCATTCAAACAGACCAGGGACACTTCGGCATGGACCCTCCGGGACAGCCTCTGAAGGCACTGTGCCTCTGACTCAGACCGCCCGACACACTGCTCAATGCCGGAGCACTTAGTATGATTTATTAATCTGCCAGGAGCTTTTTGAGATCTTAATGCAGTGTTTAGAATCCATTTAAATGGGTAACAAAAACCTCAACAGCAGGAACGGTGAGGGGGATCACATCCTGGGCCTGGCTGTGGATCACCCTCCATGGCCTTTTCTCACGTTCTTTCCGTCCATTTGAACAAGTGCTCAGTTCATGCACTGTGGCCTGGGGGTGGGAGAGAAATGTAAGGGGCCCCTGCACATCTGTGATTAGAATACAAGGCAGGGGGGTGTCAAGGTAATTAATTGTTTTTAGCTTTAATTTTTTTTTTTTTTTAGTTTCCCAACACTTTCCACACACCCGTGTGAATTCTTTCTGCTTATGTAAATAGCACTAACAGTGATAACATTAATTAGCAGAATAAAACTTGAGCTCATTCGGCTGCAGATAGCAGGTAGTTGGGGAGAGGATTAACTTCTATTTTAATTAGAAATGTGCGGTTTTTTGGCACCTTGGCCTCCAGCACCAAACAGTGTCCATGCCCAGTGACAAACTGGTTTCTTCCAAATGTGGTAGCTTCTGTAAGGGCACTGGTGGACATCTGCCCCTAAAGCGGATCGCTGGCGACAGAGAAGGGACAGGAGAAAGGTAGTCTCGTCTGCAGGATCCCAGGGCCTACATAGGCTGGCCCAGTTCTTCCGTGGGCCTGTCCATCTCTTCTCTTTGCAGCAGCTGTCTGGAGTGACTTTGAGGGCTGAGGTGAAGCTGTCCCCATGATACTGTGACGGAGAAGCTGCAGGGAGGGGGAGGAACGCCAAACACACACACGCACACGCGCGCACACACACACACACACACACACACACACAAAGACATTTGTCTCTGAGGTACCCAAGGCAGGAAGGCCCTACAGGCAGCTACCTCAGCTGGGTCCAGAAACCCAGTTCATGAGACACACCATAAGCTGTGCCCAGGAACAATGGGTCAGATTCCAGATGACTGCAGAGAACTTTTGCCCTAGAGCTTTGGGGCCAGGCCTGCTCCATCATGCTCCCAGGTGCTGTGCTCACAGGAAGGGAGGACCGTGGCTTCTGTGTTCTGTGTGTCTACAGCACCAGTGTTGGACTGTGGCCACATATGCCTATGACAGGAACGGGCAAAGGCCCAGGGTGTGTGGGTACCCTGGTGGGGCGGGGGGGGTGCTTCTGTTTGACTCCACAGCCACGCAGAGAGAGCCGAAGAAAATGACCCAAGGGACAGTGGTGATCGGGCAGAGCCTCCTCTCCTGCCCGCCTTCTATGGTAAGGTTGAGCAGGCAAGTCTCCAAACCCAGAGAGGGCACTGCAAGCTCAACCTCGACCTTCAAATTCCTGCACTGAAGCCCTAACTCCTGGTCCCTCAGACTGGAGCTGGATTCTGCAGTTCAGCTACAAGGAAATGACAGAGGCAGCTGAGGCCTTTGGGCCTCCATCTGTGGATTTGTTCTGGAGCCTGGCAAACCATACAGGGAGGGAACCGACCACACACACACCAAAGGAGACCACGGCACCACATGACAGGAAATGGATCCCAGAGTGGCTTGCTGCTCCACTCCAGTGCAGAAGGCTGTTTGGGAGAAGGGGGGCTGACTTCCGGGCAGGACTATTTGCTGAGCCCTGGGTGCCGGATTCCTCCTTGGTCTGCCCTGGAGTTTGCCAGCCTCCCCATGCACCTCTGATGAGTCTTCAACCCTGCAGGCAGCCACAAGCCACTGGGAAGTACTCTAGGGAGTGCCCGGGGCCCAGGCAAGCCCTCTCTGATCATTGTCCTTCACAGGGAGGACAGCAGAGGGCACGGCATTCTGGGCCTGTTGCTGGGCATGCCTTGGCATGTGCACCCATGTGTATGTTTGTGTGCTGTGTATGCTGAGTGGGTGTGGGGAGAGGACAGTGTATGTGTTGCTGTGTGCCTGTCTTCTGAGTGTACTGTATGTGTGTCTGGGTGCTTGTTTCTTCACGCGTGGGTGTTGGTGTGCATGTGAGGGGTATAAGCTTGGAGTCCCTCTCTACTGCACCAAGACCTGGGTGACCAAAGCAGGCCTCTCGGTCCTTGACTCTTCTTCCTTGAGCCGAACATGAGACAGGGTGCCTCAGACTGTCAGTCCTGATCGAGACGTCCCCTGTGTGTAACTGGCTGCTGAGAGGAGATCAGTCCACGGGAGAGCCATGGTTTTCTTGCCCAGGGCTCTCACACACACAGCTCCTGTCAGACAAAGGGACAGTCTTGACCCCTTCTGCTGGACTTGGGAAGCTGCCCTCCACCAGCTTTCACTGGTGACCCCTCTCGACTCCTGTGGCCCTCACATGAACCTCACAATCCAGCTGGGATCAGAGAACACCCAGTCTTCCACAGCTCATATGATGCTCTGCTCTAACACCTTCCAGGGCTCCCTACAGCCCTAGCAAGGAGGCAGGAGATGTGTGAAGCAGCTCCCTTCAGAGTCCACCTGGGGCCTGGAAGAGAGTGACAGCTTCCCCACATCTGGGTATGAGAGGTGGTGCGGAGTGGGACACTGTTTACTAACCAGTCCCTCAGAACTAAATTCTCAGCCAGCATCTGAGTCCCCCGTGTGTCTCTATGGGTGGCCACTCACTCTGTGTCTATCCATAGACCACCTGCCCTGCACCAAGTTCCAAGTCAAGATACAAATGAGATTCCTTCCTAGGAATCTGGTGTGGGGTAGGGAAGGGCTGCAGACTCAAGGATTGGGGCTGGGATGGGGTCATAGACCACGGGGCAGCTGCAAGGGGGACCCTGCCACTTGGCCAGGGAATTGGGACCCACACAGCTCCTCCCCGAAGCTCCCAGGCACACCTCACCCAGAGGGCCTGGGTCGTGACTTCAGACACTCTTTTCCCACTCCTGGCCTCAGTTTCCCCATTTGTGAAGTACACTTTGGTGACTCTGTATTTTCACTATCCACTTACCCCGCAGTGTGGGGTATGCTGGACTCCCACAGGCCTGCAGTTGCTCTGACTTCAGGTTCCCAGCCTACCCTGTGCCCAATAACTCCTGAGCCCCAGCAGCTTCTGGGACCCAACGTCCTGTTTTCAAGTGGCCTCTAGGACCCAGAAGGCCTTCAGTGCTGTCTAGGAAGGAGCCATCCAGGCCTACCGACCATGGACCAGTAGGGGACAAGGCAGAGCCCCTAGGAGACTGGGGGTGTCCGGATGCCACCAATTCCCTCTCAGGGCTATCGGACCTGGAGCTGGCTGGTGCTGGCAGGGCATCAAAGAAGGGAGCAATGCCCACTGCCCCTGCCCCACCCTGGAGGAGAAAGAACAGAGCAGGGCATGACCTCAAGGGCAGCCTTGTTCCCTGCGGCAACTCCTTGTGGATCCTCCCCAGCTCAGCATAGCACCTGGCAGAAGGCAGAGCAACATCCCTTCCGGCAGGAGACTGAGAAGCCTCTGCTACAGCTCCAACCCTCCCCACCAGGTAAAGAGGCTCCAAAGAGGAGGCTCATGGGTACCACAGCAGGTGGTTACGAGGGTCAATGGGCGGGAAGACATCACAGTGCTCCCCGGCGGGGGGACCCCAGAGGCAGGAGAGGTGGTGACTGATTAAAGCCCAGAGAGGGCCTCAACCCCTGCTCAGATCTCACAAGCATTGACCACCTCAGCCCTGTACCCTGAGCCCACCCAGAACACCAAACTCACGCCACAGGGCCTGAGGTTCAGAAGAGGGTCACTCACTGCTGGTTCCCTGGGTCCAGCCCCACACGGTACCCAGAGATGCTTACCATGATGATGAGTGAGCAGGGCACGTGCTTGTGCCAGGCCCTTCCTTCCTGTCCCCAGAACTTCAGATCCATGACCTTTTATATAAGATAGAGGCTATGAGCCCCCATTTCACAAATGGTGAAACTGAGTCGCCAGGAGATTGGCTTAGAGTTAGGATGCCGCCCAAGCAACCTGGCTCCGTGTCAGGCCACCTGCGCTGGGCGAGGACAGGAAGAAAGGGAGAGAGAAAGGGTTAGGGGACACCACCTCATTAGTCCCTGTTCCAGGCACACCCCAGAGGGTGTGGGAAGCATCTGGACTGCACCCATTGTGGGCCGCTGAGCCCCAAAATGCCCTGTGAGAGATGCTCCTTAACTACACCCCTCCATTTCATGGACCTAACACAGCCTTTTAGTGCCAAGACAAGTACAGGTGAAAATTCAACCCCCTGCAAGGTAACCAATGAGAGAATGAGTGAAGGAGCGAAGGGATGAATGTGTCTACCTCCCACCTCGTGGCCCCCTCAGGACTTCAGGCAGCCCAGTCCTACGCTGTCCCATCCTCTGCAGACAGGTCTTTTGGAGGCCCCTGGGGACAGAGGGACTCCAGTTGGAGTAAGCCCCATCCTTCCTCCCACCGTCTGAGTTAGTGGAATGTCCCTCGGTGCCCAGGCTCACGGTGCCCAGGCCTACAGTTACGGAACAGAACAGCAAACAGCGGAGCCCCACCCACCGCTGGCTGCCTGCCGCCCCCTTGAGGCAGCATCTGTTCCCAGCAGGGGTGGAGAGAGCACCCAGCTGCTGTTTCTGTTCCAGTCAGGAGTCTGAATGCTGTCTAGACAGCTCCAGACACCCAGGGCGAACCCTGCCCTGCCCTGCCCTGCCCTGCCCCATCCCAAAGGGAGGAAAGGGCACCCCCAAGGTCAGATTTCAGTCCCAAAGCCATCTTGAATCCCCCAGGCACTGGAAACTACCCACGGCAAGAAGGCAACAAGCTCACAAGATCACTCTGCAGCTCAGGGCAAGAGCGGGGACAAGGACCCAGAGACCGCCAGATCCCACCATGCCCCTATCCCAGCCTTCCTCTGTCCACCCAGCCTGGCCTCCCTCCAACACTGTGTGGCCTGAGAAAGTGTATCATGATAACGACCAGGCTGCCAGCCCCAGGTGGGTGTTGCCTGAGAAGTCTCTGTAGATGTCTGAGCTGCTGGAGAAGGGAGCAAGACACTTGTTGTCTGACCTTGAGGACGTCAGCGCCCCGCCTCCAGCATGCCACAGGCCGAGGAGTTACAAACAGGAGGTCTCTTGGCACAGTGCACCAGGTCCCCCTCCCATCATGTCAGGACTCAGGAAGGCTCATGACAGTGGCAGAGCCAGGGCAGAGGCAGTGTGCAGAACATCCCCCAGTGCTCCCAGGCAAAGACCACTGGTTGAGCCTGTCACTCAAACAAAGACACAAGAGCTCCCCCACGGACCTCTGTCCTGGTGAGGCATCTGGTATGGGAAGCTGGGAATAGGGCTGCATGTGTTCACTCATCCAGCTGGATCCATGGAGGCCAGGGGGCATCAGAAAGTAGAATAGCCAGCACCTGTCTTGAGACAGAAAGGTCCTCACAGATAGAGGCTCAAGGTTTCGTAAAAAAGTATTTTCCATGCATCTTCAAAAGTAGCTCTAAGTAAAATGGTCCGCTTTTTGGTTTGTTGGATGTTTGCAAGTGTGTGGGGCTGAGGACGCACCGCCTGCCTGAGGCACCACTCTGGGCTACTGCTTTGATGCCGCTCCTGCCTTGGAAACTTCACCTGTTCTTGCTCCTGCATGGTCCAGTCCAAGTCAGAGCCAACAGACAAAGGAGCACTGTTATCAAATGACTTTGACCTTGCAACTTAGGACACCCCTCAGAGTTCCATGGATCACACTTTAAGAAGTGCCCCCCTCCAGGGCGCCAGCTACAGGAAGGCAATCTTTGCTTTGCTCCACTCCTCCAGGGTGCCTAGAATGTGAAGGGAACTGGTGGGCACATTCTTACCCCACTTCCCACATGTGGAAGTGAAGCCCAGAGATGAGCAGGGCAGGATCGATGACTCAAGTTCCCGCCCTGAGAAGTCCCCAACTGTCCTTTGTGCCCAGAAGCTTCCCCAACACTGCCCTCATCTTCCTGGTATAGGCTCAGCTGCAAGGTCGCGTCATCACATCTTCTGAGAGTGTCAAGGCCACCCCTATCCCGCCTCTGCTGTGTCTCTCCATAGGGGTGTGCATACACACACACACACACACACACACACACACACACAAATACATTAATACACACACAAACATACACATTAAACCACGTATCAATATATCCACGCATTAATACAAATACAAACATACACATTAATATATCCACACATTAACATGTATACATTCAGACACACAGAGACACAAACATTACTATACACACATGAATATGCACACATGCACTTTAATACATACATGCATGGTTAATACATACACACACACGATAATACTCACATAGCACCTCCTTCCCAGTGTGTCCCCAGCTCTGGAGTGGGCAGACTCATCACACATTGGGCAATCTCCACAGCATCCACAAGTCTACCTCCAGGAAGAACATAGCCCAAGAAATTTGGGGTTTCTCCCCAGAGTCCCCTGGGGGCCAGGTAGATACACAGCCAGAGGTGAAGGATTTTAACACCCTCCTCACCTGGACCTCAATTCAATGACTTCTACGGGGAAGACACCAGCCTACAGCCATGCATTGAGCACATGATGCATGTCCATACAGGCAGAGAGCTGAAGGGAAGAGAGCTCACAATCCTCTCAAGCCTCCTGGAGCAACCTTGACTGGGTTATGGGGTCTAGGCACGGCGGGAACAGTTGTAAAAGTCAGGGATAAGTCAGAAATGTCCACCCTGGGAAACCCCAGTGAGGGTGGGAAGTTCTTAGGGCCATGAACCAGGAATGGAGCTGGCCCCCTGTGTCACCAGCCCTTGGCACTGGGCCCTGGCATAGTAGCCGGGCCACTGTGTAGTGGCAAAACCACAACCAGCTCCATTGCTCACTCAACAGGGAAAGACCCTGCACCCAGGTCCAGGCAGCGGGGGACCTTTAGACACAGACACAAGACCTGCATAGGGGATCCAGATCTTCAATGACAGAGCAGCCAACAGCAGGGAGAGGGGCCACGGGGCTGCCAGGCCTGAAAGACTGACTCCCCTTAATTTCTGCCTGTGCACTTTCCTTGTCCTACCTGTGAAGGCCTGTGGGGGGGGGCGTGCAATCGTAAACCCACCTTTAAACAGAGGAAGCTACCTCCCAGAGGGTCTGTAACCTCCCCAAGTTCACAGGGCTGTCAGGAGGCAGTGGGGCCCCAACCTGCCTGCAAGGCCAGCTCCGTAGGATTTCCAGGCACAGCACTGAGACCCTTGGCTCCTTCCCTCACCAGACTGCATGCCAGAGGGAGGCGCTGGGAGCAGGTGGAACATACTCTACTAGGACACGCTGACCCAAGAGCAATAGTTTGTGGGACCATCAGGATGCTCAATATGGCAGGTGCCAAGCATAGGGAGAAGTTGAGGTCTTGGGTTGCCTGGCCCACGCCATTGTGCCAGGCTGGTCCCACCTTCTTCTGGCCAGCAGCACTTGCTAATTTTCTGCCGTCCATAGATCCAGGTCCCCCATGTTCTGCCAGGGGCCATCTTTAGAAGCCACCACCACAGGCCTGAGCCTGAGAGGGGCCCTGCCCTGTCACCTGCAGCCACCCCCGTCCTGACTGTGACAGCAGCCTGTGTGACAGCAGAGATGGGTGGCTGCATGAGTTTCTGTGCTCCTCCTGCCTCTTTCTTGCTTCTTCCATTTTAAAATGTACCTCACGGACCAGCACGGGAGGAGGGACTCAGAGTTGTGCAGAAGGCAGGACATGTGTGAGTCACCACAGGAGCCAGGGGTGGTTACCCCTAGGTAGAAGGAAGGGCCACTGTCTCCATGGAACACAGATAGGATAGCCCTCCTAACGTCTGTTAGTATTCCTAACCTGAGGCCTAAAAGTCATCAGAAGCCATTGGATGAAAGGACAGGAGTGCTCCTGACTGAGAACCCGGAAGCAGGAGAGGGTGGGTTGGAGTTGAACATCCCAAACCCTCCATGGAAGATGGGGTGGGGCCACTCCATGAACTCCAGGATCTTCAGGATCCTAGCTTCCAGGATCTAATGTCGGCATGCTAGGAGAATGACCGAGGAAGCCACCATTCAACCATGCACTCATTCAACAAACATGAACAGATGATAGAGGCCACGCAGCCCACTGGAAGAGGACTCCCTGGAGGAGGGAGACAGGATGTTAAGGAGGCTGAAGGGGGACCTCAAGGGCCCAGATCAGCCATTGCTTCCTCCTCTGAACTTCATGAGCCACTAAAGATTCGTGAGCAGAGAAGAACCACCAGCTTCACGCGTTGCACAACAGCATCTTTGGGCTGTGAGATTAGACAGCATACTGACAGGTCAGCACCATCGGGAACACGGCTGGGTAGGCCGCCTGGGAGTCAGCTCTGCTGTGCTCTGCTGGCTCTGCTGGCTCTGGAGCCTTGAGGGAGGGAGCTCGGGTAAACCCTTGGGATCCCAGCTGATTCCCTACTCAAAGAAGTGTCACATGTGAAAAATGTGAACAGGGGATTTACTGGAGTCAATTGTACCAATTGTATCCCCTTTTCTTTGGGCAAAAACTCATCAGTATGACACTAGGTATGTGATTTGCATAATGTTTTCATTAATTCAATATTTTTATTGCTACAAAATGAAAGTGACAGATCCCAACAGTGGAGACCATCATAGGCACCCAGCTGGGAACAGTCCCTCCAGGGCCCATCCACAAGCACCCAGCAAACACAGTCCCTCCAGGGCCCATCCACAAGTACCCTGCAGGCACAGTCCCTCCAGGGCCCACCCACAAGTACCCTGCAGGCACAATCCCTATACTAATGCCTTCTTCCTAGTGACAGAGTGGCCATCACTTCCAGGCTTCACCCAGGCAGATGACCTGCTGGGCAGGGCAGTAACCCATAGGGCTGCAGATCATGGCAGGCTTTTGAACCAACAGCAGCTGATTAGTCTAAGCTGTGAGCACATGACCCAGCGTGAACCAATCAGGAACCTTCCCTGGGAGTCTTTTGACCTGGGTCTCAAGAACTTTCAGCCTTTCCTGCTGGAGCAGCTGTGGGCAGCATCCCTCTCCATCCTAACACATCAGAGGGCAGGCCACCTTCCTGAGGCAGGGGTGACCAGGCACAGCATGTACGACATGGCTCCATCCTCCATGAACATTCTCCTCGGGGCCTCCCCAACACCTCTATGCCCTACAGAGATCCACTGAGCACCCCAGTGTCCTTCCCTCTGTCTGTCACTTCATCTCCCAGAGCCACTATCTCATCATTTCTGAGGGGACGAGAACAGCTCTTCCCTACAGAGCGTTGGGGGGCTCAGAGATAGGTGTGTTAAGCCAGGGCTGGTACAAGCTTGTCATCCCAGTTACTTAGGAGACTGAGGCAGGAGGATCACAAGTTTGAGGCCAGCCTGGGAAGTTGAATGAGACCCTGTCTCAAAAATTAAAAGGAGGGACGGGGCTGTAACTAAGCAGGAGAGCTGTTGCTAGAGAGAAGAGGAATGCCTAGGACTCCTCGAAGGACCAAGTGTCAACGGTCACACCCTCCCCTTCACGGCACTCCAACACTACCAGGGACCCTCACTGTGTAAAAGGTGGGAGGTCTGGATTAAATACAGGGAGGGACATCTCCACATTTCATGTGGTAACTGGAAAGACTTCCACCAAGGAGCCCAACCACCCTCCCTAAGGCTCACATCTTCATTCCAGGGCCCACAGGTCTTCCCTGTGTGTTCCACCCACCAGGTTTGCCCTCCTGAGAGGCCGCAGAAGACAACACTGGGGCTTTTGTATGTGTCTGTGCCGTGACCAAAGTTCAGTCCCCCGCTGAGGTCAGGGCTATGGTAACCAGGACTAAGGCTCGGATAGTACCCAAGATCAGGTCTCAGCTTATGACTGTCATCATGGCTCAGTCCAAGACCAGGGTCAGTGCTTTGTAGGTGACTAGGATCAGGGTTCAGGGTGTAGCTAGGAAATGAAGCTTAGCAAGAGGGAGCCATCTTGCCCAACTCCAGGGTCTGTGTGCCATCGAGGCGGCATCTGTGAGGGGGAGACCCGGAGGAACTGACTGTCGCCTCTAACAGCCAACCACACTGTTGTCTGATTGTCTCTCCCTTCCCCCACTTCCAGCCCAGCCCAGCCTGCAAGAGAAGGTGTAATTAAAAATCAGGTTTGTTAACACGAACACAACGTACATAATATTTAAAACATCCAAGTGCCTTTAACTCACTACCAAAGTGCGTTCGCTCATTAAGCAGGAATTTTTTTATGGCAGCAACACTGCAAATAGCTCTTATTAAAATGCTCAAAACACCATCTGGTCCTTCGCTGCAACTCCGAAGCGTGGTGGAGGTGGCAGAGCGTGCTGGAGACCTGGAGATTCCCGGCAGGCTGGCTTTACCTGTCCCCAGCCCCAACCAGCTGTTCTGGGGTCTCCTCGGCAGCCTCATTCTCCCACCTCATCCTCACAGCACCTCACTTTATGGGGGGGCAGATACAAAGCTTAGCAAGGGATACCCTTGCCTCAGACACCACGTGGAAGAGGACTTGCAGATCTGAGCCTGGGTCCTTCAGACTGGGGTCCAGATTTTCTCCAGGACTGTGCAAGGTGGCCAGGAGGAAAGACCTGGGGAGCCTCACCAGTCAATGCAGCCGGAGACAGGAATGGCAGTCGCCTCAGGGTTTCTACCAAAAGACCATCCTCAAGGCTTGGTGGTATGGAACAGGAGCCACACCCCAGTCAGGAGGTCAAACAGGGACATGTGAAAGGGTTTTTGCAAACTTTACAATGAGCACGAGAGCTCTAGATAGGACCAACAGGACTCTGGAACAGTCCCTGGCAATGAGGCCATGGCGGGGGTTCTTGAAGTTACTGGCCACAGTTGCTGGGTCCCCAGGCTCAGGTACTAGGTGGAGCAGTACTGGAAGGGGACAGTACTGGAAGGGGGGAGGGGACACAGTTGTGCTGGAGATGGGGCTATGAGGAGGGCAGGGAGGCCCGACTGGTCCCGAGGAATTCAGAGCAGTGTCCTGCTTGCTGTCTGGTCTGCAGCATGCTAAGCCTATGTCTCCACAGGGATCACGGGTCAGAACTGAGAACCACAGATCCTAGGCCATGTTCTTCTGGGCTGGTTCTGAATACGAAGACTGGGCCAATCCTCTGCCCCCTACCTCAGTCTCTCCTCAGCATAGAGGACATAAATTCACAGAACTGCCCTGACAGAGTGTGAGGCAACATGGGACATCCAGACTGCAAAGGCCTTCCTGTTATTCACACACAGAAAACAGTGCATGAACTCTGTAAACACGAGCACATAGGCATGGAGCATACACACATGTGCATGCATGTGTACACTAGCAAGAACACGTATGTCTTCTATACAGCAAAAACACTTCACACCTGTGCATATGTACATAGATGCATATGTGCATGTATGTTTGTGACATAAGCACATACAGCAGTACATGTGCATGCCAGCAAACACACACACACACATGCATGCATACACAGGCACACACATGCCCACATGACAGGACTTAGGCAAACACAGACACTCGTAGAGCAGCAGATGTGCGCACACACATGTGGGTATAGAGTACTTGAGCTCCACAAAGGTGTTGTCGTGCCTCGAGCTCCTCACATGTGTGGCTTTAGTAAATGTGTTGCGAGACTTTAGGACATTAGGCACCATACCCTGAATGTTATAAAGTAACAGTCAAGGGGCTGGAGAGATGACTCGGCGGTTAAGAGCACCGACCGCTCTTGCAGAGGACCCGGGTTTGATTCCCAGCACCCACTTGGAGGCTACCAACCCTCCTTAACTCCAGTTCCAGGGGAATCCGAAGCCCTCTTCTGACCTCTGTCACACTGCACGACACGGGTGCGCTCACATACATGCAGGCGATACACTCGTACACATAAAATAATAAAGAAAAAATTTGCAAAACAAGAAAATAACAGTCAAAAGCCCAGTTAAAAAGCCGATTCAAGACCGGCTTTGATGAAACGAAATCACGGAGAAGGTGTTAAAAAGGACGACACGCACAGTCACCCCTCTCCCCACCTTCCCCTGGGCCCTGAGAGAGGAGCTGGCCTCAGAGCCCACAGGATGTGCTCACATGTAAACCCAGACCTGCACCTGCGTGCACCACTCTGCTGTCCCCACCGACCACTCAGAAAGCCAAGGCCCCGGCCACCCCCTCCGGAGACGCTGAGGACAGAGCAGATCTTGGCTGGAGGAGGGGGTTCTGGAACCACAGGCTTGGCAAGCATAGGCCCCTAGCCAGGTCCAGTGCCTAGCGGTAAGGAGACAGTGTCGGCTCATTCCTAGCTGTTGTTGCCAAAAAAGAAAAGAAGAAAAAAAAAGCCCCCAGGGCTTCAAGGAACTCACAACGACTTTAGAAAACTCAGAGCATGATGGATTTGCTGTTTGCCTGTGTATTCAGCCAAGGCCAGGAGCCTGAGCTTGCCACATGCATTCTGGAAACCCCTGGAAGGGAGCTGGGCCCCGGGGCCTCCTTCAGGCCCAGCTGCCTGCCTGCCTCCTTTTCTCCTTATCCCCAGGAATAATGGCTCTTGACATGAATGGCTCCTGCCAGCCATTAGCTGTGACTAATGGAGAACTGCGGCTTTGGAGGAAGCCCCAAAGGGGAGGTGGGCAACGCCACACATCACAGCCCTGGCACAGGTGTGCCAGGCCCCCCCAGGGGCACTACGGGGACTCCAGAGCTCTTGCCAATGCTCTGGGACATGGCTCCTGTCATCACAGGCGTTAAGCACACAGATCTAAGCCCTGAATGGCTGAGGGGAGTGAGTCTGTCAACTTTGGGCTAAGCCAGGCCCAGGGCAGAACACAGCCAATGCCTGTCCTTTAATTCACACAAAGGAACAGGGCTCACTCAAATTCGGCCAGGGCTTTAGGGGCCAAAGGTTGGTGTCAGACGCTATGTTTACCTTTGCTGGGTGTCTCAGTTTCCACAACATCCACTGGAGGGACAGCAGGACCAGCCCAGACTGAAGCTGGGGTGTTCTTTAGCATGGACTCTGGTCCCACCATCACTCTAGGCCAATCCATTCAACCCTCCTAGGGCCCACATCTGAACACTCCTAAACTCTAAACACCTAGTAATCCCCACACTCCTAACCCAGTCAGCTCTGAACCACCTCATCTTCCTGTCCTCCCTGAAGCTCCTGTTCCTCTCCCAAGACTCAGAGAGAAAGGATGCTGGGCTGCCAGCTCCTTTTCTTAATTGAATTTCAGGGCTCGTTAGTGCTCAGTAATTAGGGGGCCAGGGAGCACTCATCAACCCGGCAACAGCCCAACCATTCGGGCCTGAAATGGGCCTCAGCAAACTACCAGGGACATCCCCTCCTAAAGAGAAGATTCTACACACACACAAGTGTTTGCCGGCCCGTTTCCCAGATGAGAAACCTGGGGGCTGCTGAGAGCAGGGATTCGAGGATCATTCTCCTGGGGCATCCCAGCACTTCACTGCCTGTGCACAGTCCTCCCCCACTGGACTCAGATCCCTCGCATACCCTGGAAACCGTGCCTTGGCTGCTCCTCCAGCCTCAGCCTCCCCAAGTGTTCTCCCCCGAGTGTGGAAAGGACCACTCCACAGTGCAGCTTTGGGCATCGTGCCCCACCCCTGAGCCATTCGTCACCTTCAGGGAACCCTTACTGACTCTGGCCCCAGGTCCCAAGGCACCCTGATCTGACCCTTCCCTTCTCCACCTGCTGTGACGCTCCAACCCAACCCTGCCCCACCAAGACACCAGCATAACTCAAAACTGCCTCTCACCCTCCCACCTCTACCTTAAGCCTCATCCAGCCCTCAGCATCGACTACCCTTCCAGATTTCCAGATGTGTGTCCCTAACCTTGCGTTCATCTTTACCACCCCACCTTGGGATCCTCTAGACAGTTTCTTCCTAATTTGGTTCTGTGAAACTGAGATTCCACAGACACCCTCTGTGTGTGTGTGTGTGTGTGTGTGTGTGTGTGTGTGTGTATTTACCAGTGTACATCATACACAGACTTGGGTTTCTTCAGCTCCTCAAGACCCCAGTGTCCCCCTAGGGTGGGACTCCCCTTAATGCACATCTTAATGTATTGGTAAGATCGTATCTGGGTTCCACCCCCATCCCCCAGGCCTGAGTCCCTTGGAAATTCACAATTCACTTCCACCCACTGTCTCTGGATCCAACTGGCCAGCCTCCAAGCACTTGCACTTACCTGTTCTTCCTGGGGTTCCCCTCCCATAGTGGGCCAGTCCCCCTCCTCAGAGTTCTGCTCAGATCCAACCCACCCAGAGCCTGTGGCTTGCTGCAGTGATCCAGGGCCTCCTCTAGGGGGCACCTGGGTTCTCCCTGAGAAGCAGGGACATGGACTGAGGAAAGAGCATCCACCACAGGCTCTGAGACGCTAGTCGGCAAGGCCACATGCTGCCTGCTCACACCTTCCCCATCTCCAGCTTTACAGACAAAGAAACTGAGGCACAGAGAAGGAAGCCACCAAAGTCACAGGAAGACTTGCCAAACAAGCCCAGGGTACGGCAGGGCTGGACCGGCTGCGTGCAGCAACCTGGGCGTCATAGAGTCCTGGCCCAGAAGGACCCACGCTGGTTTAATGTGCTCTATGGTCTCAGAAGTTTATTTCCTGCCCTGCCCCAGTCAGCCCCAGGCCTCAGGCTACGGGGGAGCCCCTGGCTCAGGCACCACCAATCACCACAACAGACAGAAGGGGGTACCACGTACTTGCTCTGACCATGGCTTTGGTCCATAAGTGACAGGGTCATAGTGTCTCCATCTCGGTGGCTGACAGTCACCTACTGACCCCACCTGCCTCAGGAAGAGCAGCCATACCCGGAGGTGCCAGTAGACTGGAACAGGCCACTTGGTAACCTGCAGAGCTGGCCAAGTGGAGCCAGTCTGGCCACCCACAATAGACCTTCAGCCTCAACCTCCACCTAAAAGTCTTCATCCAGGTATTAGTGTCTGCCCACACCCAGCTCTCATCGCTACCCCAGCCCAGTTTGCCTTTGCTGAACACGGGCTTTATCTACACTAAAGGGATGTAAAGTGTGTCCTTGCAACAACTCAGTTAATCCTCCATCGGTAAGTCTAACACAATCAATTCGGAGAGCCAGCCGACATCATAACACAGTAATTAGGAACAACTTTCAACTCCGGGCTTCCTTTGAAGATTGTAATTGCAATTAATTAAACGTTCTTGATGTTCCTCAGAGTCTGTTCCTGAGGAAACTGGAGGAGGCTGCCCCACTCCTGTTCCCAGCAGCCTGGGAATCAAAGCACAGACCAGTCTCCTTTGAAAATCACAGGACATGGAGTCACCTGGAGCAGCTATGAAGTGGAAGGAACCGGCCTCCCAATCCTGCACCTGCACCCTGGGCTCCTCCCTCCCTCTCCAGCTCTGCCATTCTTGAATGCCCCGTCTTGGCTCACCAAGGTGATAGATACCCCAGATCACATGGCATGTTCAGGATGCTAACTGAGCACCTGTCCTGTGCAGTTCGGCCATGAGTGCACCAAGACAGACACCCTACCGTGGCAGGGCTGGTTCTCTATCCAAGAGTCGGATCCCCATCAGGCAGGTGCATTCTGAGGCTGAGCCAGAGAATCGGCAGATGGCCCAGGCTCCCAAGATTAACAGTGGGGCCCTGGGAAACACGGCTGCTCTTGGGACAGGGGGAGACTGGCTAGCCCTCAAGACAGATATGGGAAGATACAGGAATAACTATTGTTGACAGACCCCACTGTAGAGGCCTGACTCTGTGACTCTAGGAGAAAGTTTTCCCTCCAGCGTCTGAAAATAATTGGAAGCCCTGTGATGGTGACCTTTGTCAGCCTGATGTAACCTAGAATCTCCTTGGAAGCATGTAGGGGTCTGTCTTAACTGATGGGGGATGGCCCAGCCCATTGTGGGTGGTACCATTCCCTAGGCAAGGGAATCCTGAACTGCATAAGGATGGAGACATCCAGCGGAACACAGGCAAGTGTGCATTCGATTCTCTGCCCTTGACTGCGGGCGTGATGTGACTAGCTGTTTTAAGCTCCTGCCTCGACTCCCCCACGATTATGGACTACAACCTGGAACCATAGGCCGTACAAACCCTTTTCCCCTAAGTTGCTTTTTGTCAGGATATCTTTATTTTTCATTTTTGATCCTTTTGAGATAGGGTCTCCCTGTAGCCACAGCTGGCCTGGAACTCACTATGTATACCAGGCTGGCCTCGATCTCACAGAGATCTGCCTGCTTCTGCCTCTGCCTCCTGAGTGCTGGGATTAAAGGCGTGTGCCACCACACCCAATCTTTGTCAGGCTATTTTACCACAGTAACAGAACGAAACTGGGACAGGCCTTCTTATTTATGATCCAGGCATCAGGAAACTTAGAAGACAGACAGCTGGAGACAGCAACAGTGTCAGAGAGGAGGGGTAAAGAGTCCAGAAGATAAAAAGTTAGAGAAAATGTGCTTCCAATGTGATGGTGACCATTACAAAAAAGGGCAATGTGGGGGCTGCTTCTGTGTAATGAGAGGAACTGGAGAAACTAAGGCCAGGAGGGACTGCTCAGGTCCTCCCACCCCCTCAACTGAGAGCGCCGAGAGGCAGAGGCTACCTTCCTTCCCTCAGAACCAGCCCCAGTACCACTCAGCACAAGCAGGTGCTTGGTCAGGCTTTACACAAAACACCACCCTGTGGCTCTTTGGGACACAATGTTTCCTGGGAATGCAGGGGAAGATGGGAGGTTTAGCAGAAACTTGCCCTGGGGTCAAACCCCACCTCTTGTCTACGGCTCAGCTCCCATCATCTGGTCCAATCTCCCCCACTGTGTCTGAGTCTCTAGGGTGGTTCTGGGCCACTGTCCCCTGCTCTCTTGCCAAAGGGGCTGATTTAGGTGACAGAGACCAATGTCAACTGGTGTTTGGCACACCATGGGGACTCATCACCATGGATCGCTTGGTGAATGAGTTCCTGCACTGGTAGGCATGGGGCTGCACTTTCTGAAATAGCTTGAGGAAACCAGTAGCGTGTGTCCTTCTTCAGGACCAGGGAGACTATGAAGGTAGGTGGGCCATCAGCCAAGCTGATCTGCTGTGGAGGCCAGTTTAAGGGCACAGCCTTTAAGGTGAGAGGCAGAGCCTCATGACAGCCCTGAACACTGTGACCACACTTTCCTTGAAGCATGTGTTGTTTCTGGCCATTCCACTACCTGATCCTCCCAACCCCTTTCATACTTGAAGCCGGTCAGAGCTCAGTCTCTTCCATTCTCCTGCTGGACCCTTGAATCCTTGCTGCTGCTCCCTAGCCTTTGCCTACCCTGCCCCTCTGCCGTCTCCACATACACAGCTGGCTCCTCCTCACTGTTCCATTCTTACCTTATATGCCACCCTCTCCAAGAGGCTCCCTGGCACCGTGCTTGAGCTTTGTGTGAACTGGGTCCGTCCTTTGTTCCTCAGAGCACTTCCTGCAGCTCCTTGTGGTGTTTACTCTCCTGTTTACTGCCTACTCACTAGGGGTCCTGGTGCCCTGCGCTCTCAGACTGGTCAGGGAGAAGGACCAAGGTTTCTGCTTCTGAGCTGCTAACCTCATGCTTTTGAAAACTACTTTGAAAATAAATTTCTAGAAAAGTGAAGTTAAAAACATAAAAAACACAGGCCCACATTTTCATTATTACCCTGTACAGTCATAAGAGGGCTCCATCAGGCCGTGGTAAGTTTCTAAGTAGTGACCCTCTTTGCTGCCACTTACAGGGGAGGTATGCACCCCATTCCAGCAGGGCAAGCTGACCTGTGGGACTCACGGGCCTGGAAGCCCCGTGGTGGCAGGGAGGCAGTGATCAAGCACCTGGCTTCCTGTCCCTGGGATGAGGACTCTGAGGCGTGTTCTACCTCCTTTTGCAGGGGTCCCAGGGGGACTGGTCTCCAGCTGCCCACAGGCTGACATGCTCTACATGCCTGCCCCCACTACTGACCCCCTTCCCTGCCCAGTTCCATCCCTCAGTGTCCTGCCTGTATTCCCGAGAATGACCTCCACATTTAAGGGCTGCTTTTGTGGAACCTAAATAGTTAATATGCCATATGGAACACACATACCAGCACATAGTCGATTGCTGCCACCCCATTAGGAACCAAATGCCTGGATATTGTTACAGGGTTCCTGTTGGGCATCTCTACAGAACTGAAGAGGTGCCGGAGGTGAGAAAGAGCCTAGAGCAGAGGCTGGGGTTGAGCCTGGGCAGTTAAGGACAGAGAGGAAGAGACTCCCTCCTTTATAGTCTCAGGCTGTCTCCTCCTCATCCCTCTCCAAAATTAAACGTTCCCTCTCAAAGTTATTCTGCCAGGATTGGGGACATTTTTTTCTCCCCACCACTGGGAAACTATAAATAACTCTGGATTAGGAGAAAAACTAAAGCAAAAGCTGATTCCAGCTTCACTTGGGTGGGAACCAGCCTCTACCCTCAGGCCCCTGCACATGTGGAATCCAAGGCCCCCAAGCAGGAGAAAGCCTGGTCCCTTCCTTAAAGGCCCACTAGTCCTGACTGCTTTGTGTCCATGAGTCAAAGAAGCCTCCAGTTCTTGCCTGCAGCCTACCTGTAATAGATAATCTACACCCCTGGGTAGGTCACCTTGGGGTTCCTGTATAGCACCGGGAATCCTCTTGGATTCTCCACGCAGAAGGCACCCCTGGGAGGGGACATGGGGGAAGGCAGGCTGCAGGCTGTGTCACAACTCCTCCCTGACACCGCTCGCACATCCTCTCCCACACACACTCTGCCCCCTGTGCATGCACTGCCGCTGTCATGGAAACCAGGGAAGCTGCAGAACTTGGAGTGAGGCAGCCAGCCCCCAGCTGTTCCCTGGAGGTGCAACAGTCCTCGCATTCCCACACGAGGGATGAGGTCGTCGCTGCCCACCCCGGTGGTGCGCCAGGGGCCGCACTGGGGTAGAGGCCCTGACCTCCCACCCTCCCTCCGCCAGCCTGCCGGGGCCACCTTCTCCGTCGGGCTCTTAGGCTCCCTAGGCGGTTGAGAGTCCTGCTGGCATCCAGTCCTGCCTAGGCTGGGGCTGCACCGGAGCGCTGGGGTGCAGCCGCCAGGAGCCCAGCGCGCGTCGCCTCCCCGCCTCCGCCGGCGCACAGGGCGAAGCGGGACGCCGGGCTGGAGAGGCCGAGGCTTTATTTCCCGTCATGGGTGGGGAGGTGCCAGCCCGCGCGGCCGACCTCGGGCCCCAGGAAGGCGCCGGTGGGGGGAGCCAGCAACACCAGGCCGGGCGACCGGCTCGCGTAGCTCAGCGCCAGGCGCTCCAAGCGCCGCTTGCGCTCCGCAGCCTGCGCCGTGGCGTGCAGGGGCCGCAGCAGGGCGGGGGGCGGCGCGCCCGGGCCGCGCAGGAGGAAGTCGAAGCCCGTGCGGTCCCGCGGGTCGTAGAAGAGCGGCCCGGTGGCGGGGTCGGGCCCCGGCGGCCAGGCGAACGGGAAGGGCAGCGTGAAGTCCTCGGTGAGCACACGGATGGCGAAGTCGTCCTCCTTGCCCAGCGCGCGGTAGGCTTGCCGGATGCCGCGGAAGTGCGCCTCCCAGAGCTGCGCGTCGCCGCCGTAGATGTCGGGGAAGCGGGGCGCCGGGGGTGGCGCGGCGGGACCTGCGGCGGGCGCGATAGTCAGCGGGGCCGCCACGCTCGACTGCGCGCGGGGAGGTGGGGGCAGCAGGTGAGCGAGCGGAGCGGGGGGGTGGGGGCACCAGGTGAGCGGAGCGGGGAGGTGGGGGCAC
>NW_008353937.1:1194839-1213804 GCF_000622305.1 Nannospalax galili
GGGGGGTGGCGCGGCGGGACCTGCGGCGGGCGCGATAGTCAGCGGGGCCGCCACGCTCGACTGCGCGCGGGGAGGTGGGGGCAGCAGGTGAGCGAGGGGAGCGGGGAGGTGGGGGCACCAGGTGAGCGGAGGATCCAGGTGAGGCCGGGAGGTGAGGACAGCGCCCACGGAGCTGAGCCAGACCCTCAATCCTACATCCACATGGGGGGGTGGTCCACCGCCATCTCTGGCCCCTGGCCACTTCCTCCCTCCAAACGTGAGGTTGTCCACTTTTCTGAGGGACAACATCACCACACTCAGCAGGGTTTTAGAGAGTTTGAAAGAGGCAGCAAACCTGGGCAGACAGAGGAAGCAACCAGGGTAGGAGGTGACTGGGTCCCTCAGGAGAGCCCTGACCCTGACCACTGTGGAAGTGGTAGACTATAGGCCTGGCATGGGAGTCAGCTCGGTTTGGATAAGGAGGAAGTGGGGTTAGGACAGGGAAGCATTCAGTATAGAGATTGGAGGGGTCAAATCACCGGGTCTCATGGAAGGAGATTCCAGAGCCGGACATGACAGCAGATGCTGGGACCCCTGGATGGGGAACAATCCCAGGAGTTGGAGTCATGCTGGCACGGGTATGTGGATTCAATATTGACTCAATATTCAATATTGAGTCAATATTGACTCTGGGGAGTCAATATTCCATCTTCTCCATCCCTTCAACTACAGATGAAGGTCCAAGAGAAGGGAAGTCACTCAAGGAGGCTGTGGTAACCCTCACAGGGCCACACCTAGTCTCCAGAGCCTTGTGGTTATGATTCTCACATACTAGGTAGCTATTAAGCACCTGCTGTATGCAGTCAGGCTCTGTGCTAGACAGGAGTTGCAACCCTGAGTCAAACAGACTGAGAGTCAACAAGACCTGCAGAAGGAGAGGGGAGCAGTCCTTTCTCCTGCCCACCTCTGGAAGCTTGGACTAGATTTTTACTTTCTGCGAGCCTCAGCTTTCCCTTCTAGGGTATGGGAATGACTGAGCCTGTGCTGCCACCTTCACAGGTGAGCAAACATCTCCTTGAGTCAGAACCTCAGGCAGTATGGGGGTTGTGCCAGGAGGACTCACAGAGATGGAGTGGGATGACCTACCAGGCTCAATGCAGAGTGAGCCAGGAGTGGGATGACCCCCCCCCCAGGCTCAGTGGGGAGTTAGCCAGACCAGCACTACCTAACTGCCTTGACCAGTACAGATAGTACCTGTAGGCTACACCCACAGCCACAGCTCAGAGGGGCAACCAGGGCCCTGCCTCCACCCTGCAACCTATCCTCTCTCACCAGCTGCCTTGGGTATCAAGGTGTAGTGTCAGAGAAGGGGCTATCTGAGTTGTTGGCTGGGGGTACTTGGGGAAGAGAGGGGCTGTGGATGGGCCCTAGGGAAAGAAAGAATCACTCCCTCACAGCCCTGGATGTGAGAGGCTTAAAAAGAGTGTTCCAAGTGAGTCAGTCATTGACTTACAGAAGTAGGGTGGGAAGGCAGCATCAGGAAGACCATCCAGGCAGCAGCTCCTGATTCAAGAGAGGGAAGCTGCAGCTGGGGCCAAGGCAGTGTTGAGAAGAGCTCTGCCTTTGAGGATGTCTTGAATCTAGAACCAGGAAGACTTACCAGTATGGAAATATGGGGTGGGCGCCCTGTGAAAGAGGGAAGACCCTGAGGGCCATTTCTCTGGAGATGGGGCCTGCTGGGAGAGGAGCAGTTGAGACTAAGGAATCAGTTTGATTTGAGACAAGTAGATGCCTTCAAATGGGCCAGAGTTGTGCAAGTGCAATTGGTTGGAAATAGACCTGGAGAAATTATATTTAGGGCTAAGAGGGCAGATGATTTACAGGGGGGTGGGGGTGGGGAGAGAAAGAGACAGAGACAGAGACAGAGGAGAGATCCAAACCTGAGCCTGGGGGCCTTCTATCCCTGCCAGGTCAGGGAGAGGAGGGGCCAGTGAAGGGACCGAGGACAAGGCAGTGACTTAGGAGCAGTGTGGGAGTTTCTGGAAGCTGGGGTCGTTCTAGTGGAGCTGAGTCACGAGCTGTAGGTGGGTCACGTCAAAGGTGCCTGAGAGTTGACCTCAGATTTAGCATAGGGAAAGTCGTGGGTAGCCTTGACCGGACTGGCTTCAGGAAGTGCAGAAATTAAGCCTGATTAGAGTAGTTCAAGAGCAAATGGAAGAGAAGGATTTGGAGGAAGCAGAGTTAAGTCACCTTCTGACAGAGTTTGATATAAATGAGGGGCAGAGAAATAGGGCAGTCACTAAGAGGGAAGTGGGGTCGAGAGCGAGAAGAGAGAGTTAACACAAGGGATGAGAAAAGAGAATGCCCCTGCTCCAGGAGAGTCTCTTGCTGGGGTACAGCTGAGAGTAGGAGCCAAGGACAGGAAGCTGGCCCTGACTGGGAGTGGCCAAGGCGGGCTGAGCCAAGGCTCAGTGTGGATTCCAGAGTCCTGTGATGGCTTCAGGGTCTCAGGGAAGGACATTCCCAGCCTGCAGCTGTGCTGGGGAGGGACACAGAGGGAGATGGCACAGGGCTGTTGCTAGGAGAGGGAGACCAGGCAACCATGGCAGGCAGGTAGACAGGCAGGGAGCTGGCCTCGGGGAGGCAGGTGTCACAAAAGGAAGGTGAGAACCCAGCTCTGCCAGCTGTGTGGGCAGAGGGAAGGGTGGGCAGCACCAGGGGGTTGGCAAGCACGTACAGGAAAAGGAAAGAGGGCTGGCCAAGTGGGAGGCTGGTGAGGCACAGCTGGGGGCCAGGGGGACTGCAAGGAGATAAAGGAGAGCTGGGGGCTGTCAAGTAGGCCAGAAACTGCCTCAAGGAAGAACAGGGGAGAGTCCCAAGATGGATGGGGGGTATACATCAGACCTTGGTCAAGACGGGCAATGGGTTGCTTGAAGCAGATAAATTCAGAGGCCTGAACGAGGAGAAAGGAAGAAATCAGTAAGCAGAGGGCTGTACCCCCACTAGGGGAGATGAATAGGTGCCTGCCCTCCCCATTAGGCTGAGGACCTTGAGTCTCAGAGGGTTTTAAGGAGGTATGCCCAGAGCAAAGAGGACCCTGGGTCCCCCCACCTCTGGGAAGCTCTTAGGGAAGGGAGAAGGGGAACAGTAAGAAGACCCTCGAAGGCTAAGTGTAGACCCAGCTAGCTGGGTCCTACTGCCATTGCCCTGCTGTGAGACTTGGCTGAACCCCATCCCCCACTTGCTGGAAGAAATGGGGACCGCTGCTCCCATGTTCTCAGATACCCCATCCTCCATCCTCCCCATATCTCACCTGGAATAGTGACTGGGGGTGGGGGCAGACCTGTGGGGCTGAGGTCCCCAGAGCAAGGAGAAGCCATGTCAGAAGCTAGGGTCCCACTTCTGTTTACCTGGCTGCCCAGGAGACTGGGAGGGGCCTTCCAAGAAGATAGAACCTTGCATTTAAAGGGGCCCCACCTGGAAGTGGGCTGGGGCTGGGTGCAGGTTTCAGGAGGGTCAGCAGACACCTGCATACCTTGTCTAGGCTTAGGTCAGTCCGGTATCTATAGGCCAACCTGTGCCCACAGAGCTGCTGAGAATGTGATTCTCTTGGGCTGGCTACCTTGACCTTCGGCACCCCAGGAACATTTTCAGACCCCATGAGTGCCCAGTCAGCAGCTCTGGTCTTCAGCAACTCTTAATAGAGTTCGGACTTGGGCCAGACTAGGGCCATGGTCTCGGGGAGCCTCTGCAGACTTGGGTCTCCCCAGTGGACAAGGCTCCAGTGGAGGGATCAGAGGCATGGGGCACAGAAACCCTGGAGGGGGTGCTGCAGACAGCAGGGCTCCCTGAAGCCAAGAGCACTGAGCTCTGTGGGGCAGCCCCAGAGTGGTGCGGCCTCAGGCATGCAGGGGCCCAGGAATTAGCCACAACCTCTGAAAGCAGCTTGGAGGTATTGCTTCCCCCACATACGGGCAGGCTGCAAGTGGGCCCAGTGACCAGGACATCCACAGGCAGGTCAGTGTCCATGCTTGTAGCTGGGCCTGAGGGCTGCAGGAGAGAAGACCCAGCCTCTAGCCATC
Source organism: Nannospalax galili (assembly GCF_000622305.1). NCBI lineage: Eukaryota > Metazoa > Chordata > Mammalia > Rodentia > Spalacidae > Nannospalax > Nannospalax galili. The sequence continues at coordinate 1,198,901 of NW_008353937.1, forward strand.
ACGTGAGCAAGCTCATTTCCCAGAGCTGTTTGTCACACAGCCACACTGACTGATACAACAGCATTGTGGGAGAGCAACCAGATATCTGCACCCCCACACACACCTCTATGCAGGAGTCCCCCTACTCGGTAGGGCAAGCCCATCCTCTCCAGGACCACTTCGTCTCCTCCACGCCAAACAGTCATAGCCCACCTCCCACCACCTTCAGCCAGGCTGGGCACAGGAGGGACCTGAACAGGTTGGACTTTGAATGAGACCCTTGCTCACTGGAGCTGAGTCACCACGTCACTCTCTAAGCCTCAGTTTCCCCATCTGTAAAGTAGAGCTAGAAACAGACTACCTGTGGTTAACCAAGAAAGCAGACAACGTGAGGGGGGCAAAGCCCCTGTGATATTCCCCCCACTCTTAGAGGGCTGGCGTCCTGGCCACCCGGGACATTCAACCCAACAAATGCCTGCACACAAATGCTTACACCCACCGTGATACATGGGCACCACAGCTGCACATCTGCCTCGTGCCCACTGGCTAGCAGTCCCTGGCCCTCCCTAGCCCTGGCAACCACATCTACTTCTGTTTGCTGACTTTAGAGTCATTGTAGAAACAAGGCATGACCAGGTGTACTTGTCCGCCCTGGCAGCTCCTTTCGCTTGACTCGGTGTCTTTGGGGGCAGTCACATATCCAGGGCATCGGCTTTCCTCCTTGTTAAAGGCTGGGTAATATTCCACAGGGGTCTAGTCCTGTGCCCCCACCCATTCAGCCGTAGACGGATGCAGACTGCCCTACGCCCCACCTTGTGGCTGCTGAAGCAGAATGAAACCTCGGGATCCCAATGTCGACGCTTCCGAACTCACGCCAGAAGGGGGATTACTGAATCGTATGACCATTCTGTTTTCACTTTTCTGAGGAGCCTACACGCCGTTTTCTGTGCTCGGTTCACTGTCACTCCCCCTCCCACGAGGCACAAGCGTTCCCCTCCCCCACTGCCTCCAATCCTGCATTTTCTGACAGTCTGTCCCAACAGGTGAGGCCTGTGGCCCACAGAGACTGCGCAGGATGATTGAGCCGGTGGTGGAGGCCCCTGTTTATGGACCCGGAGGTCAGGTGTCGCCTTCTAGGTGACTTCGCTCTGCTGTGGCTTCTTTGACCTTTTAGCTGTTAACCTCCCCGTGGGAGGCCGCCTTTCCGCATCACCGTCTCCTGTGCGACATGGCAGCCTTTTGCTTGGACCTGGTCTCCCATGGCTGTTTCTTCCTTTTCACCTGTGCCCTTGGTCTCCGTACTGAATCACCATGGAGACGAAGGTCAAGCCACCTGCCTACCCACCCCCACCCCCCGTGTTTTCTTCTAAATGTTTTCGCAATTCCCAGTCTGAGGCTAAAGACTTTCCCCGGGGTGTTGGTCGGTCAAAAGGGCCGTGTTTTCCCTGGAGGGGGAGGGGTGAGGGCACAGGTGCATGTCTGGCCCTTCCATTAACAACACAGTTCCTCCATCCGCCTCCTACCTTTCCTTAGGAAGGGGGCCTATTCTGGGGGGTGGTGCTGCAGAAAGTCTGCAAGACAGGGCTGAGGAAGCATAGAAGGGCAGGCCCGGAACAGGCACATGGAGGAGCCAGTATCCAAACGGAACTGTGCTAGTGGGACCCCGGGTGCAAGCACGCCAGGGTCCACCCTCAGGAGGTAGGATGCCAGGCTCCTAGCCTGCAGCACCCATTCTGCTGGTCTTGGGCTGGAGGAGGGCAGGTCACTTCAGGGTCTCCAAGGCTGGATGTCAGGCTTGGGGAAGTCTCATATACTCACCTCACACCACCCTACCGCATCGCAGCCCTCACACAAAGTCCTATCTGTGATGGTATCACCACCTGCTGGCTGCATGGATGAACTGGGAAGCCAGGTAGGTAAGACCCTGAGGCAGGGTGGGGAGGAATCAGCCCACCAAGACAGGCCGGTATCCAGAGGAGGGGTGCCAGATGGGTACAGGGCCTCATCCTCACCCCAGACTTGTTTAGAGGCCTGAGTTTGCATTGTGATTCTGCCACTGACTGCTGTGTGACCTTGGCCAATTGATGGCCCTCTCTGAATTTCATCCCAAACCAGAACAGAGGGCACATTTGGCCTTTGGATGACATGAGGAAGAAGTGATACCAGCAGACATCTGTGTCTGGCAGAACTTGGAGCTCACGGGCAGACCCACGCAAGCATGTGCAGTCAGGATCACTGTGGCCCAGGCACCTGCCATTCTAGATGCAATGAGGAGGGAAGAAGACGGACAGGGTCTCAGCAGAGTTCCTTGACCGTGACCTTTGCCCTGTTCAAGGCTGAAACCACGGCAAGCTCCTGGCCTGGGTCCAGCCTCCCTGGATCACCACAGCAGGGCAGACTTGCTGGAAACTTGACTTTAAAGCATGCTTTTCTTTTCATTTAGTTTTTTTCTGAGACAGGACTGCGTGCATCCCATTCTGATCTCCAGCTTGCCACGTAGCTGAAGATGACCTTAAACTCCTGATCTGCATGCTCCACCATGCCTGGTTTATGTCACGCTGAGGACCAAACCCAGGGCTTAGTACATCCAGAGCCACTGTTACAGCTTTCCACCCTCATAGGTACAGCAGAGAGGCATGGCACCAGCAGTCAAAGACAGTGACCGTCACAAAAAATGAGGAAGAGAAGGGTATGGGGAGTTAAGATAATGTTCACACTTTCAGTGGCTTTATTTAGCAACTAACACTTGACATTCCTGAAAATTTAGGAATCATTCCAGAAGCCCGTTGGACTGGCTGTACCCTGGCCTGGTGTACCCTGGCCAAGACTACCAAACACAGTGGTTGCTGGGATTGGTGGAGGGTGGTTATGAACTGGGGGACGGAGGTCTATGAAGCACTTCACACACAAGTGGCAGCACCAGGCACACTATGACTTTTCCCACTAATGATTGGATGTTAGCACACAAGAAGACGGCAGGAGATTGAGGGTCTCCAACAAACTGGGGGCCCCAGCCCTGCTGCTGGGTCAGCACACGGCCTCAGGGCTCACCAAAAGCAGGGCCCTGTTGCTCTCTGTTCTGGGCTCTGGAAAGCCAAGATCAAGGTGTTGGCCAACTCCAAGTCTGATGAGGATCTCTTACTGGTTGCAGGCAGCATCTTCTTGGGGGTGTCCCTGCATGGTGGGAGGAGGGGCTGGTGCCCCTCAGGCTCATTCACAGAGCACCAGTTCCAGTCTTTCCTCCTGGGCTAGAGCAGTCATGAGGACTGAAGGTCAAAGTAAAGGCTTTCCAGCAGAGGCAGACGCTGGAGCAAAGTTGATCCGTCCTCAGCAGTGGAAAGGACAGGCCCATAGCATCCAGGCGTTGCTTAGCCTGCTTGTCTCTATGAACATCACCCACACAGTCTCCTATGTTGTCCAGGTTGGATTCGGCTCTGCTGGCACCAGGCACACAGCAGGTCACCCCGGACTTTTCTCTCTGCCTTCCTCAGGGTACCCAGGCCCCTGGTGCTTCTCTCACCTGTCCTTCCACAGGAACAGACCTCTAGCTGCCATGCTGCCCACACACAGACCCTCAGTGCTTCCAAGATCCCCACCCTGCCAGACAGCTGCACCCCCTTCTCTCATGGCCTGCCTGACTGCCTGCTCGGCATCCTACACTTTGGGGTGAGGGTGAGTCCTAGGAACCTTGATGCTGAGGTTCCATCTCCTGACACTCAGCCCCGTCGGCCAAGCCTGGCACTCACCATCCCTTGCGGTTACAGCACCGGGCTGGGGCTGTGGCCGCGTGGCTTGACCACCATTTGGTGCTGGAATCAAGGTGTCTCCAGTCTGTCAGGCACTCTGAGCGCGGTCTTCTCATTGACCCTCAGCGCAGCCCAAGCTGGGTGGCTGTGCTCCCATTGTACAGATGGAAGACTGAGGCACAGAAAGAATGAATAACTGATGCTGGGCTACAAGGTCAGTGTAGGATAGGCTGCATGTGATATGGAGCAACTTACTCTACCCTCCACCCAGAGCCTCAGACTGGCCTGACTCCAAGGACCCCAACACTGAGAGGGCCCTGAGAGGATCCTGGGAGTCTGTACAGCGAGACTGGAGGAGGAGGGCACAGCTCCTTGCATGCTCGGCTGGCGTCCTCAAGGGAAGTCACAGCCCCAGCCTGGGGCCTGCCATCACCACAGAAACCTGTCTAGCAGGAGGTCCCACTGATCCATGAGTCACAGACCTTGGCTGAGGCCCAGAGAACCATGGGATGGACATAAGGCCTCACTGGAACACTGGTCCTGAGCCCATGTGTGGACCATAGCACCCGCCCACTGTCCCCGGACAGTACTGACTCCTCAACACTGTCCCTGGAAGGGTGCTGTAGACACTGGAGCCATTGTGACCTCAGGGTGAGGTCAGGGCTGGCCAGGGCAGCAGGGGAGGGACAGGGCCCAGACAGAGTTAGTCTACTAGTGAGGACAGGGCTGGCGACTGGATCTGTTGGTCTCCCGCCCTGCACCCCAATATGGATGGGCAGCATCCTGACAGGCCACACAACTGCAGCTCAAGCGATGGAGCCTCATCAGCCGTGTCCCACAACCCCAGGTCAGCTCAGTCCTGGGAAATGGGAAAGCAGGGGGCCACCTGGCCCCAGGCAGCCCAGCTTCTCCATCGTCCAGGAAAGCCTCCTCCAGGGCAGCCAGGACCACCCAAGTATTCAGCCCTGGCTGCCCAGCACAGGGTCCCACAACCAGGAGCAGTCCAGAATGGACTTGGGTCTGATCCCATGATGTTGCTGCCCTTGGTGTGATGGGAAGGAGGAGGAGGCCAGAAGGGAGGGAAGGGCTCGACCACAGGTTCTGTCTTCACCATGAGGGGAGGGGACAGCAGCCCCTGCTCCTAAGGACCAGAGATGTGGACAGGCCAGGGTCACAACAGGCTGTGAGAGTGACAGTGTGGACTGCTGGAAAGATGGAGGAGCAGCTGCCTCCCGCTTCTGCAGCAGCGTCTTCAGGGCAGAGTGGAGAGCTGGCAGCAGCCTGTGTCCTTGCAGACATGACCATGAGGAAAGGGAAGTAGTGTGTTGTTCAGTCATTACACAACCATGTACACTACACACATATACACACATACACACAAATACACACAAATACACAGCACACACATAAACACACTACACACATATACACTACACACATATATACACACATACACACTACATAAAAATACACACCACACACATATACATGCTACACACACAAACACGCTACACACATACTACACAGCTACACACTATACACGTACACACACATGCACACATTACACACAAATACACACTACACATATACACATTATACACATATCTACATCTACACACATACACATATACACACACCACACATATACACTACACACATACATTACACACTATGCATACACATTACACACACACACTACACAGACATATATACTACACAGGCATATATACACACATGCATGCACTACACACACATATGCACACATTGCATACATGCATGATACACATAAACACACTATACACACATATATGCTACACACGACCTGTACATATACACACATGCACACATACATGCATGATACACATAAATACACCACACATATATGCTACACATGACCTTCACATATATGCACATGTTACATGCACACATGATTCACATGAACACAACATACGCATACACAGGCATACACACGGACAGATGAGGTGCCCACAAGGTGGCTTGGCCCCCAGGAACAGCCTTGGCCCACCCCCCATATGCTGTTTGAACTGACCACCTCATCTGTCACTCCCCTCCCCTGCCGCAGGGTCCCCATATCCTGGCCCAGCCCACAGTGCCCATTGCTCCCTTACCGGCTCACTGCCCCTGCGCCCCACTCCATCACAGTGTGAGCCCCACAAGGGAGAGGAAGTTGAGAGTCACGGTCTCTGAAGGGCCTTAGACAGGGCACAGGGCACAGCTCCCAGATGCTGAAGGGACTGGGTTAGGGGAAGGGCTGGTTCTTCTCAGCCCCATGAGGCCTGAAGGCCTTAGTCACTCTGTGCTGTGGCAGTGCACCGCAGACTGGACAGCTCCCAACACACCTACCTCCCACAGTTCCACAGCAGAAGTTCAAGGTGTGGCAACTCTCAGTGAGTCCCACTTCCTGGCTCACTGACAGCCACCCTCTAACTGGGAGATCACATGAGAAGACAGAGCCAGTTCCCTGGAGCTTCCTCCTATGGGGACACTAACCCTATGCTGGGGCCCCAATCTCTGGATCCCACCTAACCCCAATCACTCCTATGGTCTATCTTCCAAGGCCACATGGGGTGCTGAGGCTTCCATCTGTGCCCTGAGAGGGGACACAGGTCAGGCCACAGCAGGGTCTGCAGCCTGCCCACTGCCAGGACCTCCCCTCAGCCAGATGGGTGCTCCTCTCTGCCCCCAGAACTACATGGGTTTTCTCCAGCTTGACCCCAGAACCAGGGAGGTAATCCTACCATGGTGCCCTGTCAAGTCCAGAGGGGACAGCGGGAGGCATGCAAGCCCTAAGGGTTCACTGGAGGGCCCCTGGTCAGCATGCTAGAGGGGTAAAAGTTTGAATGGTGGGCAGGACTCTTTCAGGGCTCTACCCAAAGGCCCAGAGAGCCTAGGGTGGCCTTGAAGTCAAGGAACTCTGCTGCCTCTGATCAGGCACCGTCCTGTCAGGACACTGCTGGGAAGGAGCAACTAAGGACCCTCCAGTGGGGAGACGATCCCCTCAGTAGGGTAACAACATCAGCATACCCAGTTACAAGCTGAAAACCATGGGTGGAGGGAATAGTGGGAGGTGGGAATATAGAGTGGGTCAGGCTGAATTTCAGACCAGTTCATCTAAGCAAGACTTAAAATAAGTGGGGGATGAGGCAAGCAGTGATGGGAGAATGCCGCCCGGGCAGAAGGGACGGGCAGGTGCAGATCCTCTGAGTGTGCCTGGAGGTTTGAGGACCAACTAAGCTCCCTGGACTGGGGCGCAGCAAACAGGAGGCAGAGGCAGTGGGATCGGAGAGGGGGGGATGCTTTCTGCTCTCTGCATCTCTATTTCCTCTCCCAGGACAGTCTGATTTGCATATAATAAAATCCACCTTTATGGTGCATGGCCATAAGGCCATCAGAGTCTTAGAGACTCCTGGGAACTTGCTCATATGAACTTAACAGCAATGGCGACACCGTGCACAAGACGCACGCAAACTCAATCAGACAAAAACCAGCATAGAGCTGGGGAAGTGTGCAGGAGGCCCCAACCTTAGCTGAGGTTCTATTGACAGCTGATCACTGCTGGGGGAAGGAGAGTTGGTCTTCTTTAAGGAAGTGATGCTAGACAGGCTGAACAGGCTCCAGTGGGTGAATTCACACCGAGAGACATCTGGACTGGATAGGCTTTAACATATAAAACAGAATGCGTGAAATCCTGTGGGTGGACTATGGAGGGGGTGCAGGTAGGGGAGGCCTAAATATGTGATTAAAATGTACTGAATGAAATTCACAGAATTCAATAAAAATATACCCAAAAAAAAGACCCCCAAGGTGGGAATGAAATTCACCCTTTTGAAACACAAAAAGGACTAGGAAGGGGCTCCATCTCCAAACCACCCACACACACCTTCTCACAGTGAGCTCCCAGCTGCCCCCACCCTCAAACCACCAACCTGATTCTGGGTACAGTTACCTTTCCCATAATGTCAGAAAATGACATGTCATAACATTGAGGATCTGGACTCTTTCCGGAATCATAATGTGTTCCAGATGTCCAAGCGGCTGAATTCTTGGTCTATTTTTACCGTATTTCCATGGATGCGCCACGGTTTGTTTGGGAAGGACATCTGGATGCCCTCTGTTTTTAGCGGTTGTCAGTCAAGGCACTATTAAGCGTTCAAGGAGGGATTTTAATGTGACTGTAATGCACTTGAGGGAACGCCCAGGATTGGGGGGTGAAGTCACGTGAGCACTGGGATCAACTTCACCCAACTTCCTTCCTACGATTCAGGGTGATGTACCATCGCCGCCACGGGCCTGGGGGAGTGCCCATTTCTTGGGCCCATTTCTTGGCACTCTCACCAGCTCCTGGTGTTTTCAGTTTCCCTGATTTTGTCATTTTATTGGATGTGCAGAGCCACCCTGTCATGGTCTCGGTTTCTGTCCCTCAAAGAGGGACAGTGTGGATAGTGTGGAGCCATCAGTCTCTGTGGGTGGACGTCCATCAGATGTGCTTGATGCTGTTGTTGAGGGGTTTCTTCTTGTTGTTCTGTTTTGCTTTTCGTTTTTGTTTCTATGTGTATGCGTGTATTGCCTGCATGTATATAAGTGCATCCATGCTGTGCAGTGCCCTCAGAGGTCAGAAGAGGACATTGGATCCCCTGGAACTGGAGTTATGGACAGTTGTTAAGCCACCATGTTGGTGCTGGGAATCGAATCTAGGTCCTCTGCAAGAGCAGCTGCTGCTCTTAACCACTGAGCCATCTCTCCAGCCCCCGTTGTCTGCGATTTGGTCTGGCTTGATGCTGTCTACCCAGGAATCAGACCTGTCACCTACAAGATCAGCTGGGATTTTCTCCGCATCCACAGCTCATCTTTTCTCCAGGATGCCTTTCAGAAGCGCTCAGTTTTTATTAAATCAAGCTTTGTTTTTCATTCATTGGTAATGCTCTTGGTGCCACATCTAGGAAATCTTTGTCACTTGAGGTCATGAAGATTTTCTTTCTCTTTTTTTCTAGAACTTTCAAAAGTTCACCTTCCTTTTAGCTCCAGACTCTGTTTTGAGCTGATTTTTTTGCACGTGTTAGAAGTATATAGAAGGGTCCTTTTGCAAGCACGTTTCTGTTGAGCACTGAGATGCTGTGTACTGGGTCTGCCTGCCCTTTCCTACTGAAATTACTGTTTTACTTGGCTGGGGAGATGCTCAGTCACTAAAGTGCTTGCCTCACAAGCATTTGTGTGGACCAGATTTCCAGAGACCCACGTCAATGTTCAGTGGATGTGGCAGCCCACCTGTAATTCCAACCTCAGAAGACAGAGACAGGGAACCCCCAAAGTCAGCTAGGACAGGAGACTGGCCACGTCCATGTCCGAAAGCTCTGGAGTTCATCGAGAGACCCTGCCACAACAAATAAGGCAGAGAGTGGTTGAGGATAATTCCTAACATCAACCTCAGGCCCACACCCATTGCACTCACACACGCATGCAAAAAAATTCAAACAACCTTGCATGCATACACATACAACCCAAGCACCACCCGTGCCCACAGGAAAAGCGGAAAAAGGAAAAATATCAGTTTCCCTGGCCGTCCTGTTCTGTTCCACTTAGTTATATTTCTGGGCTGTGTCAGTGACTTCTCTCATTGCCGAGACCAAAATTCTTACAAGGAGCTGAGGGGAGGAAGGGCTTGTTTTAGCTCATGGTTTGAGAGGGTGCTGTCCCTCATGGTGGGGACAGAGCAGTGGCACATATGCTTTTGTCTGTGGCAGCAGGAGCATGAGGCTGCTGGCTCACACCTGGGTGGATCAGAGAGCAAACAGGAAGCCAGCCAGGCTGCCAAACCCCAAGGCTGGTCCCCAGTGACCCGCCCTCTCCAGGAAAGCCTCAGCTCTTAAACATTCCACAACCGCCCAAAACAGCGCCACTACCTGGGGACCAAGTGTACAAGCTCATGAGCCTTGAAGGACATTGATAGTCAAGTCACACCTGTGGTCATTGGTACACCATCTTGGTTGCTGTGACTTTATACTAACTATTGAAACTGGATAGTGCATTAGTTACTTTTCTGTCGCTGTGATAAAACACCAGGACCAAAGGCACTTATAGAAGGAAGAGTTTAATCTGAGTTTACTATTCCAGAGGAATAAGAGTCTGTCGTGGTAGGGAGGCAAGGTGGCAGGAGGTGGCTGGAGCAGAAAGAGGAAACTTCACATCTTCAAGCAGATACAGGAAGCAGAGAGCAACTGGAGATCCGGCAAGGTTTAAGAACTCTCTAAGCCCACCCTCAGTGACCTGTTTCCACCAGCATGGCCACACCTTCAAAGACCTCCCAAAACAGCGCCACCAACTGGGGACAAAATGTTCAAATACTTGGAGCCTATCAGGGACATTTTTATTCAAACCATCAGTTAGTGATCTTCAGATCAGTCCCCCAATTTTTCCTTCTTCCAGATGAATTTGGCCATCCATATAGACTTTAGAAACAGTTTTGTGCTAGTTTGGTTTTAACTGTCAACTTGACACCTCCTAGAATCACCTGGGAAGACTTGAGGAAGTGTCTAGATCACGTTCTGGGCATGTCTGAGGATGGGGGAGGAGGGTCTTGACTGCTAACTGAGCCAGACCACTGTGGGCAGAATCATTCCCTAGGCAGGGGGTCCTGGGTTATGTAAGAGTGGAGGGGCTGACTGAAAACAAGCAGGCAGACAGCATGGGTGGGCTCCCGTCTCTCTGCTCTTGACTATGAATCTGATGTCACTGACTGCTTGAGTTCCTGCCTTAAGTCTCCCTTAGTGATGGGCTGTAACCTGTAATCATAAGCTGAATAAACTCTTTCTTCCCTAAGCTGCTTTTGGTAAGGGTATTTGTCATAACAACAGAAAAAAAGCTGAGACCAGCTTGCTTACTATTGCCAAAACAGGTCTTCCAGTATTTTAACTATAATCACACTGGATATTTGTACAAATTTAGAGAAATTGACATCTTAATATCATCTTCTTATCCATGAGCATGATGTGGCTGCACTTTTGAAGTCTTCATAGGTGGTTTACAACCTATGAATCTTGAAGTTGTGTGTTACATTTGTATTTAAGCACCTCATGGTGCCTTAGAGCAATTGTACTTAGCATCTTCTATTTCAGTTCCCATTGACCTTCGCTAGTATACACAAATACAACTGGCTTTTTACACTGATAAAATCTGAAAATTTTCTGAATTCACTTCTTAGTTCTGGTACCTTCTTTGTAGATGTCTTGGAATCTTATATTTAGATAATAACGGCTCCTACAAAGCCTTTCTCTTCCTTTCCAGTCTATATGGGTTTTATTTCTCCTAGATTTTGCATTGACTAAGCCCACAGTAGGATGTTCAGTAGGGTTGACAATAGCAGACATCCTTGCCTCATCCAGTGGGAAAGCATGCAGTCTTTCACCATCAAGTATGAGATAAGCTGGGGGTGGGCATGCTCTGTACCAGGTCGAAGGCCTTCCCTTGGTTCCTGTCTTTATTGTGATTAGATGTTCAGTTTTTCAAACGCGATCTCTGTATCTGTTGATTATCTTTTCTTCATTAGTCTGTCAATATGGTCAGGTGCATTGCTTTCTCAAATGATCAAGAGAGACCCCACTTAGAGGTAATGGGAGAGGGGTTCTCTCTATTTTTCAGAAAGATGGCGTCTATAACGAAGGCTATGAGTCTATAGTTTCCTTATTTGCAAGATCATTGTATGGCTGGGTGTGGTGGTACATACCTTTAATCTCAGCACTCAGGAGGCAGAGGCAGGTGGATCTCTGTGATTTTAAGACCAGGTTGGTCTACACAGTGAGTTCCACGCCAGCCAGAGCTACATAGTGAGATACTGTCTCAAAAAGAAAAAAAAAAATTAAAGGTCCAATTTTGGGATTCATTGTTTTTCTCTAATTTTTTTTCTGCTTTAATTTTCGTAGTCAGTTTTTCCCTTCAACCGTGTGGGTCCTGGGGATCAAACTCGGGTCATCAGGCTGGTGGCAAGTCCCCCCACCTGATGAGCCACCTTGACAGCCCTCTAGTTCTCACTAATGTCTTTCCTTGGGCCAAACTAGTTTTCTTTTGGTTTTATCAGTGGACTCTTAGGCCACTAATTTTAAGTTCTTATTCTTGTTTAGCACCTGTATTTACTACAATGACCGTCCTCCAGGCCCTTCGACACCTACTACAGTGACCATCCTCCAGGCTACAGTGACCGTCCTCCAGGCCCTTCGACACCTACTACAGTGACCATCCTCCAGGCCCTTCGACACCTACGACAGTGACTGTCCTCCAGGCCCTTCAACAACTACTACAGTGACCGTCCTCCAGGCACTTCGATACCTTGTCTTTTTGCTGTTACTCTGCTCAAAACACTTTTTATTTTCCATTTTGAATCCTTCTTGACCTGTGGGTTGTTTAAAAAATGTTAATTAGGCTCCAAGTCCTTGGAGAATCTCTGCCTGTTTCTCCATGATTGATTTCTAATTTAATCCCATGAGGTCTGTGTCTGTGATTTGTTTGATTTGCAACATTTTAAGCTCATTGAGACTTTTTCGTGGTGCAGAATTTGACTCACCTTGGAAACGTGCCAGTCGTGTGAATCAGAAGAGACATGTGCGAGTATGTATGGCCAAAAGGGCAGCTGTCATTCAGGCCGCTCTGTGACACACCCTCCCCTGGGACGCCCTTGCTTGCTTCTGTGGCTGAGATTGCAGTGGAGGTGTTCAGTCCATGTTGCTGAGCCCCTGATGCTGCAGGCACTTTGAAGCTCTGTTACATGGGGAGTGACTTTTACAACTGTTACATCATCTTTATAAATGACTGGGGCTGGAGAGATGGCTCAGCAGTTAAGAGCACTGGCTGCTCTTGCAAAGGACCTGGGTTGGATTCCCAGCATCCACATAGCAGCTAACAACCATCCATAACTCCAGTTCCAGGGGACCTAAAGCCCTCTTCTGACCTTGGCAGGCATTGCATGACACAGGTATACTTACATACATGCAGGCAACGCACTCATATGACAGAATCTCCCTGTAGCCCCAGCTGACCTAGAACTCACTATGTAGACCAGGCTGGCCTTGAACTCACGGAGATCGGCCTGCCTTTGCCTCCTGAGTGCTGGGACAAAGGTTTGGGCCACCACACCCAGCCCCTTTATGAGTCTTAGTGTTACAATATAGATCTCTTTCTAGTCTCTTATTTTAATCAGTTGGAGCCTATCATGTTTCAAGCACATTTTCTTTTGTTAATATTTTTTAAAATGTTTTTTTTAAATTGAGGTGAGGGGTTGTGCATCTGAGCGCAGGTATCCATGGAGGCCAGGAAAGGTCATCAGATCCCCTGGAGTTGGAGTTACAGGCAGACGTGAACTGGCATGGGGGTGCTAGGAACTGAACTCGGGTCCTCTTCAAGAGCAGTAAGCACTCCCAACGTCTGAGCCGTCTCTCCAGCTGCTGTTTGATTTTTGAGACAGAATCTCTCTCAGAAACACGGGCTTGCCTTGAACTCACAATCCTCCCGCCTCAGCCTGTGAGGCCTGGGATTACAGGTGAGCATCACCACTTCCTTTAATATTTCATTTATTATTTTTATGTTATGTGTACGCGTGTATTGCCTGCATGTCTATAAGTGCACCTGTGTCATGTAGTGCCCACAAAGGTCAGAAGAGGGCGTCGGAGCCCCTGGAGCTGGAGTCGCATATGACTGTTAGCTGCCATGTGGGTGCTGGGAACCAAACCTGGGTCTTCTGCAAGAGCACCCAGTGCTCTTAACCACTGAGTCATTTTTCCAGCTCTCCCTCATATTTCTTATAAACCCACAATGCGTTATTTTGCATTAAAGTTTTTAAGTTATCAGAAGCATCTCCTGCTTCCCTGCATGTGCAGCGCCACCTCGTTCTTCACTTCAGTTCCACACGTCCATCCGCCAGTCCCCTCCCTCAGCGGTTCCTCTAGAACTGTGGGGTTTTCCTTTTCTCTTACCTTTGGTTGTAAGCAGGTTTACCCTGATATGATTCCGTGCGTCTTCTTCCTGTTTCCTGCTGTGGTTCCGTGCGTCGTCTTCCTGTTTCCTGCTGTGGTTCCATGCGTCTTCTTCCTGTTTCCTGCTGTGGTTCTGTGCGTCGTCTTCCTGTTTCCTGCTGTGGTTCTGTGCGTCTTCTTCCTGTTTCCTGCTGTGGTTCTGTGCGTCTTCTTCCTGTTTCCTGCTGTGGTTCTATGCGTCTTCTTCCTGTTTCCTGCTGTGGTTCTGTGCGTGCGTCGTCTTCCTGTTTCCTGCTGTGGCTCTGTGCGTGCGTCGTCTTCCTGTTTCCTGCTGTGGTTCCGTGCGTCGTCTTCCTGTTTCCTGCTGTGGTTCCGTGCGTCGTCTTCCTGTTTCCTGCTGTGGTTCCGTGCGTCGTCTTCCTGTTTCCTGCTGTGGTTCCGTGCGTCGTCTTCCTGTTTCCTGCTGTGGTTCCGTGCGTCGTCTTCCTGTTTCCTGCTGTGGTTCCGTGCGTCGTCTTCCTGTTTCCTGCTGTGGTTCCGTGCGTCGTCTTCCTGTTTCCTGCTGTGGTTCCGTGCGTCGTCTTCCTGTTTCCTGCTGTGGTTCCGTGCGTCGTCTTCCTGTTTCCTGCTGTGGTTCCGTGCGTCGTCTTCCTGTTTCCTGCTGTGGTTCCGTGCGTCGTCTTCCTGTTTCCTGCTGTGGTTCCGTGCGTCGTCTTCCTGTTTCCTGCTGTGGTTCTGTGCGTCTTCTTCCCGTTTCCTGCTGCGGCTCTGTGCGTCGTCTTCCTGTTTCCTGGTGTCATTTGGTATTTCTTCCTCCTGTTTCTTCAGCTTGGGATACATTGAGTTTCCTGGATGTGTAGATCTGTCATCTTCATCAAACCTGGAAAATGTTCGGATACTATCTTCAGGTATTTTCTGTACCCCTTGTTTCTCTGTGGGGATCACACACACCATGTCATTTGAAGTGTCCCACAGCTAGCAAACGTTCTGTTTTCTCCAGTCTGTGTTTTGCATCTTCATTTTCAGGGGTTTCTGTAGACCGGTCTAACCTTCCACAGTATCTAACCTGCTGCTCATCCATTGGATTCTTAACCTGGAACATGATTTTCATACTTCTTCATGTCTCTCCTGAGCATTTTTTTCTTTCATGTCGAACACACTGAATATAATCATAACTGTTTTAATGTTTTTGCCTACTG
>NW_008353937.1:1219209-1227175 GCF_000622305.1 Nannospalax galili
TGCGTCTTCTTCCTGTTTCCTGCTGTGGTTCCGTGCGTCTTCTTCCTGTTTCCTGCTGTGGTTCTATGCGTCTTCTTCCTGTTTCCTGCTGTGGTTCCGTGCGTCTTCTTCCTGTTTCCTGCTGTGGTTCTGTGCGTCTTCTTCCTGTTTCCTGCTGTGGCTCTGTGCGTCGTCTTCCTGTTTCCTGGTGTCATTTGGTATTTCTTCCTCCTGTTTCTTCAGCTTGGGATACATTGAGTTTCCTGGATGTGTAGATCTGTCATCTTCATCAAACCTGGAAAATGTTCGGATACTATCTTCAGGTATTTTCTGTACCCCTTGTTTCTCTGTGGGGATCACACACACCATGTCATTTGAAGTGTCCCACAGCTAGCAAACGTTCTGTTTTCTCCAGTCTGTGTTTTGCATCTTCATTTTCAGGGGTTTCTGTAGACCGGTCTAACCTTCCACAGTATCTAACCTGCTGCTCATCCATTGGATTCTTAACCTGGAACATGATTTTCATACTTCTTCATGTCTCTCCTGAGCATTTTTTTCTTTCATGTCGAACACACTGAATATAATCATAACTGTTTTAATGTTTTTGCCTACTGATTCTGTCATTCCTGCTTGGGTATACATGTGTGTTTGTGACAGGATTTCACGCTGTAGCCCTGACTAGCCTGGAACTCACTATGTAGACCAAGCTAGCCTCAAACTTGCTATGATCCTCCTACCTCAGCCTCCCTGGTGCTGGGATTACCGTGTGTACCCCAACACCTGGCCTTCAGTTTTCTCCTCTATGGATCGTCCTCTCACTATGTTGCACACCTCGTAAATCTTGAGTGGACACCGGGCACTGTGAGCTGCACTTGCTGCACATGTGCTGTCCCCTCACACTCACGTTCTCAAGCTGTGCCTGGAGCATGCACTATTAAAGCACATGGGCTCCTTTGAGCCTTGTGTTTACAGCTTTGGCAGGGAGGGGAGAGTGTCCTCGAGTGCATGTTCCTTGTGACTGAGGCAGCAGCATTCAGGCCCTGGTTGTGCCATCGCGGTCTTGGTTGTCTTGTGCAATTTCTGATTTGCATAAGGCAGGAGGGGAACCTGGCCCTGGTTGCGCCATCACGGTTGGATGCACAGTGTCTCACTTGTCACTTTTAGGACTTGAGTTTGACTTTGTGGGTCACAGGAGCACATGGAAATAATCAAAGGCATGCCAGATATGTGTCTCTTATGGGCCAAATGACTAAGTAAAACATGAGGGACAGCTGCCCTCTAACACGCCCCAGGATGCTGCCTTCTAACAAACACACCCCATGATCCTGCCTTCTAACAAACACACCCCATGATCCTGCCTTCTAACAAACCCCAGGATACTGTCTTCTAATACATCCATGATGCTGCCCTCTAATACATCCATGATGCTGCCGTCTAACACGCCCCAGGATGCTGCCTTCTAACACACCCAGGATTCGCCGTCTAACACACCCCATGATGCTGCCTTCTAACACACCCATGATGCTGCCTTCTAACACACCCAGGATGCTGCCTTCTAACACACCCATGATGCTGCCTTCTAACACACCCATGATGCTGCCTTCTAACACACCCATGATGCTGCCGTCTAACACACCCATGATGTTGCCTTCTAACACACCCATGATGCTGCCTTCTAACATGCCCCAGGATGCTGCCTTCTAACACACCCATGATGCTGCCGTCTAACACACCCATGATGTTGCCTTCTAACACACCCATGATGCTGCCTTCTAACACACCCATGATGCTGCCTTCTAACACACCCATGATGCTGCCTTCTAACACACCCATGATGCTGCCTTCTAACACACCCATGATGCTGCCTTCTAACACACCCATGATGCTGCCTTCTAACACACCCATGATGCTGCCTTCTAACACACCCATGATGCTGCCTTCTAACATGCCCCAGGATACTCTCTTCTAACACGCCCCAGGATGCTGCCTTCTAATACATCCATATGATGCTGTTTTCTAATACACCCATGATCTTCTCCTTTAGTCTGAAGACGTGTGCACCTTCCTCATTGATGGTCTGGAGGTTCAGTCTGTAGCATGGTTCCCCCCATGGGACGTATACGGAACTAAGAACGGAACATAAACAAGCAGATAGGCCTTTGAGGGAATCCAGGATGGAGTTGTGGCAGAGTCAGGCTTGGGACACCCCCAAAAGCAAGGATGCCTTCTCTAGCCCCTTAAGGCAACTGCAACCTGAGGAAATCCTTTCCACATGTTTACAAAAAGCAGAGACCTGTGTCCCCCATACTCCTGCCCCCACTCGCCCCTGCAGTTTCACCCATCTTAGAGGCCCCTCTAGGGATATCTGTGCAGCCAGGATGTCCCCTGTGCCCTCCAGAAGAGCCTGGCCCTCCAGGGCACTGTGAGAGACAGAACTGGGGGCATGGCCCTCTGAGCCCACCTGTGCCCCATGCCGTGCATCTGTCCACCACCCCCATCAGGAGGCCAGGCTTCCTACTCCAGAGTATCTTCGACCTTTCCCCTCCTGTCACCCTTTTGGCCAAGAAATGTTTATATGACCCCAGAAATATAGGCATATAAAATAGGTGTGTAAGTCAAATGTTTGCTGATAATAAAATCATAAAGAAATTTATTTTAAAACAATTTTTGTGCACATAAGATTTCGTGTTTGTTAAAGATAAAAGCAAATCTAACTGCACACTAATGAGATAGATGTGTTTGTTCATCTAATGCAGTACATTTCAATGACTCGCCGACTTGATAGCCACGGGGAGTGCTGGTGGGGAAAGAGTAAAAGTCTTTTTCCCATAACTGAGTGACTGTGTTTGTAGAAGAAGAGGAGAAAACTTAGTATGTGCAGTGGAACACTGCAGCCCATACAGCAGACAGGGAGTCTGGCTCTGCGGTGTTTCAGGCAGTGTTCACTGGCATGCAGCATACATGACATCATGCGCACTACAGAATGTGTATGTTGTGTGTTCAGAGCTGAGGATGCAGTGAAGTCATACCATGTAACACAGGCGAGTGCTTCCAGAAATACCTCAAGTTCATGACATGTTTGATACTCAATTTTTGGGGGGTTGTTGCATGTTCAGAAACCTCCTACTACTGTCAGTTATATAACTCCAGATGGAGACAAGACTCACAGTTTAAGTCACTTTGACCTATTCAACAGTGTCCCAGAGTCTCAAGGCACCTCCCCACACAGGGCACCCCCACACCAGACTCACCAGGCCACTAAACAGGAGGGTGGACACATAAAAGACATTGCAGAGTGTTCTGGATTGTTTCTTCATTGTTGTGACAGAATACTCTGACCACTACCAACTTGGGGAGGAAAGGGTTTATTCAGCTTACAACTCCCAGGTCGCAGTTCATCAGGGAGCCAAAGGTAGGAACTCAGGGCAGGAACCTGGAGGCAGGAGCTGGAGCACAGGCCATGGAGGAATGCTGCTTACTGGCTTGCTCCCCTGGCCCCTGCTCAGCCTGCTTTCTTATGCAACACAGGCCCACCTGCCCAGGGGTGGCACCACCCACAGTGGGCTGGGCCCTTCCACATCACTCATCAAGAAGATGTCCCTCAGACATGGCCACAGGCCAGTCCAATAGAGGCAGTTCCCCAATTGAGGCTCCCTCTACCCAGGTGTGTCAAGTTGACACTAAAGCTATCCAGCACACAGAGCCTAATCCAGAAGAGGCTGAGCATCACCCTCTGCATGTGCACCTGCACACACACGCACACCATGCTTATGCACAGAATCTTCTCCTATGTCTCCGTATCTACAAATGAGTCATCATGAACCAAGGAAAGTCAGGACTCTGCCCCACGGGACACAGAGGCCAGCCCCAGCACCATCTGCTATGCAGGTCCAGAGGCAGCCAGATTGCCCTGTTGCCCAAGGAGAACCAGATGTTCATGGAGGAGGCCTACAGTTCAAGGGAGCACCACCTGACATTGCAGCCATGATGACAGATCCTCAGTCCCTCCACCAGAAGCAGCCCTGAGGGCGGGGGCTAGAAGGAAGCCCTCTCCAGGACTATGGACAAAGGATGTGGGCATATGAAGTGCTCAGCCAAGCCCTGTACACACTCCTTGCTTGTTCGTGTCTTCTGAGACATCAGTCAAAACCCCAAAATGTCCCATCTTCTTCCTGGCCCCACCTCTCCAGCCATACCCTTTCATACCTCAGAACCTCAGCTTGTGCCTGGCCCTCTCTCTGGGATGCTTTCAGCACCAAGGAGTGTTAGATGACTGGATGGTCGGTGGAAGGATGAAAGAATGGGTGGGTGGAAGCACACAGAGATGGATGCATGAATTTATGAATAGATGGGTGGATCACTGGTTGATGCGTCAAGTTCTGTCTGGGTGGATGAGTGGACGGATGAGTGGATGGATCTGTGAGTACATAGATATACAGGTGTGTAGATGAATATGAAAATGAACAAACAGGTGGATGGACAGCCAGCTTGGTGAACAGACGGAAACCAGAATGAATGGTGGGTAGCCAGGTGGTCAACTGGATGGAAATGGGAGATATGAGAGTAAACAGCTGAGGCCACATTCCTGCTCTACCCACCTTACACCCCACGAGAGACCAAGTGGACCACAAGAGCATCACAAGACTTCCCAGGGTGTCCAGGTCTCACTTTCACTATAGACCTGTCCCCATTACCCACCCAGCTCTCTGTCACAGCACGGCCTCCCCATGAGCCACCCCTCCCACCCTTCTTGTCAGCCATCTGCTGCAAGATGCTCCAGGCCACAGGCACCTCAGACCCTCTCCACCTCAAAGACCTCATCAAGAAGAGCAAGAGGATGGCTCGGAAGTCCCCCAACCTGGTGATGGAAAGCATCCGTGACTACTTCAAAGCCAACCCAGAGGTGGGATTGCTTGGGCCCCTGGGATAGGCATGGAGCACAGGGGAGGAATAGATAGCCCCAAGAGGAACTCAAATCCTGGATCCCTCATAGGGTGGCTGCATCATTTGCGGCAAGTCTCAATCTCCTTGTGTGCCAATAGGCTGAGTTTGAAGGGAGGAAAGTGGACCCACTTTTGTCCATCACCCTCCGGACATTCTTGTGAGGTAGAGGTTATGATTCTCAGAGATGGGAAACCATGGCTTAGGGAAGAGAAGGGATTTGCCTCAGGTCACAGAACCAGTAAGTGGCAGAAGTGGGTGGGTGGATGAGAGGATGGATGGATGGATGGATGGATGGATGGATGGATGGATGGGTGGATGGATAGATGGGTAGGTGGGTGAATGGGTAGGTGGGTGGATAGATGATGGGTTGGTAGATGGGTGAATGGATGGACGAGTGGATGTATAGATAAACAGATGGATAGGTGGATAGATGGATGAATGGCTGGGTGGATGGATAGTGGGTGGGTGGATAGTGGGTGAATGGATGGATGGATGGATAGATGGATGGGTGTGTGGGTGAGTGGGTGAATGGGTATGTGGGTGGATAGATGGATGAATGGGTGGGTGGGTAGATGGATGGATAGATGGGTGGGTGGGTAGATGGATGGGTGAGTGGATAGATGGATGGGTGGGTAGATGGATGAGTGGGGGGGACAGAGAGATGGGTGAACAGATGGATGGGTAGGTGGGTGGATGAATGGGTGGATGGATGGATGGATGATGGATGGATGGATGGATGGATGGATGGATGGACCAGTAGGTGGATGAAGGGGTGAGTGGATGGATAAATGGATGGATGGGTGGATGGATGGATGGATGGATGGATGGATGGATGGATGGATGAGTGGGTGGGTAGATGGATGGGTGAGTGGGTGGGTGAGTGGGTGGGTAGATGGATGAGTGGGGGGGACAGAGAGATGGGTGAACAGATGGATGGGTAGGTGGGTGGATGAATGGGTGGAACAGGTGGGTGGGTGAGTGGGTAGACGGGTGGGTGGGTAGATGGATGGAAAGATAGATGGATGGGTGGGTGGGTGAGTGGGTAGATGGGTGGGTGGGTAGATGGGTGGATGGGGGGTGGAAAGACTAATATAGGAAAGGAGGGGTGATGAATTTGGAGGTTGATGGGTGACTGGTTAGTGGGTAAATGGATGGATTATAGGGATGGATGTGGGGGTGAATACAGAGATGGATGCATGAATGCATGGATGAGGGAAGGCTGGCCTAAGCATCAATGAAGAGATGACCTAACTTTGAAGACGGAACTTTTTAAAACTCATGCCCCTTCCCTGAGGACAGACAGCTCTCAGGTCTGCAGACCAGGCTTATGGCTTGTACATGGCAGGTATCTCCTGAGTTGCCAGGATAGCTCTCACAGCCAGCTGTGCTCCTCCAGCCTCCTGGCACAGCTTCCCACAGTGTTCTCCCTGGCACCCTCAGCACTGTCAGACGCAATGGAGCCCAGCTACCTCTGTTCTCCGCAGACTCCAGCCGGCACAAATTGAGACCTGGCAGAAGTGTTTCATGCAGCTGGCCCTGGAGCACATGACCAAATCCACAGTAGATCCCCACCCCAGCACACAGGCCAGGTCCTAAGGTTCTAAGGCTTGGCCAGCTACCCAGGGGTCCAAACAGTATGGAAGCTCAAGGTCTTGTGCTCATCCAGGCAGTTTCTGCCTGTTGCTCTT
Organism: Nannospalax galili; assembly: GCF_000622305.1. Lineage (NCBI taxonomy): Eukaryota > Metazoa > Chordata > Mammalia > Rodentia > Spalacidae > Nannospalax > Nannospalax galili. The sequence continues at coordinate 1,225,821 of NW_008353937.1, forward strand.
CCTAAAATGTCCCCTTAAGAACCCTGTCATGCAGAGCACTGCTGGACTGGGGCTCTGTGTCTCATATGCAGGAGCTAAATGTCTGGCTGCATCTCCATTCGCCCAGGAGGTCCCTTCCTCACAATCTCTCCCCTGCTGTTCAAACAGCAGCCTCTGGAAGGCCTAGTTCTAACACACGCCCTGAACCCTAACCCAGCCTTGATTCCTATCTCCCAGGTTCCTGCCTGACGGCAACCTGCAGGCTCAGGCCTTAGCCACCCCAGCCCACCAGACCAAATGTGAACAGGGAGCCCAGTGCCCACCACCGGCCTAGCCTGCAAGTCACAATGGCCTCCAGGGGCCTGGAACAAGTGTTTTTCTTCAGATCCTCTGGCCCTGGGAATTCCTATGGTGAACTACAACACACACACACACACACACACACACACACGCACGCACGCACGCACGCACACACGCACGCACGCACACAGAGTAGTGGTCAGAGAACAGTGACCTTCACCAAGGCCCACTGCAGTCCAAGCCCCAGCCCAGCACCAGAAAGACTGGACTCTATTCTTGCCCGTGTCATTCTGTATAACCTCCGCCCCCTCTCCTGCCACTTTGAAAACATGGCCCAGTATGCCACATGGGGCTGTGGAAGCTCTGTCCACACAGGGACAGGAGGCAGACAGAGAGAGAGACTGAAACTCAAGAGCTCTGGATATGGGAAGTAACTTGGTGGAGCTGGTCCCCAGGCCACTGAGGGGACACAGGCTGGCCAGGGCCATTGCTGGGGAGCTGTGCTCTAACTGCAACGGAAAGCTCATACCCATCGGGTGTGAAGCACTGGGCTCTTCAGCTCTTTCATCCCGCCCTGTGCTCAGCAGGCTTACAGGGAAGTTATAGGAATAACCACACACACCCCAATCGGTTCTTATGCCCACATCTTACAGAAGGAGGGACCAAGACTCACAGAGTTGGGGGACTTGCCAAGCCAGCCGGCAGAGAGCAGGCATGATGGGCACCTCAGTATAGAACAGAGAAGATGAGGAACAAGGCCATGTTCTCCAGACCCTTTTAAAAAACATTTCATCTATTATTTTACATATATGAGCGTATTCCCTGCATGTGTGTAAGTGCACCCGTGTCGTGCAATGTCCATGGAGTTCAGAAGAGGATGTCAGATTTCCTGGAACTGGAGTTATGGACAGTTGTTAACCACCATGTGAGTGCTGGGAATTGAACCCTGGTCCTCTGCAAGAGCAGTCAGTGCTCTTAACTGCTGAGCCATCTCTCCAGCCCCCCTCCCTTCCCTTTTTTATCAAGTATGCATCTGATAAAAATTTGAGGGAAGGAAGGAGAGTGGAAAGGAAAAA
>NW_008353937.1:1227586-1235766 GCF_000622305.1 Nannospalax galili
GGGAGGAGGGAGGGAGGGAGGGAGGGGGAGAGAGGGGAGGGAAAGGGAAGAGCATGGCAAAGCCAGGCGTGGTGATGTACGCCTACACTCCCAGCGCCTAGGCAGTAGAAGCAGGAGAATCACTAACTCAAGCCAACCTGGGATATACAGTGACTATGTCTCATGAATTGAAGAGAGTCACACATGGGTCTGTGCAGTTGCAGACTTCTGTAGCAGTCCTCTGTGAGGAGCGGCCACAGCTGGAGTGAGGGCTGCAGGAGAGTCTGGGGCATGGTCTGGGTTCTGGTCTCCCTGGGGTGGACGAGGTCTCTCCTGGGCTTGTCTGCGCTGGGGCTAGGGTTTAGCAGGCTGAACGCGAGCATGGTGAGGAGGCCGGGCTGCTCCGTGTTTTCTTCTGAGTGCGCTCAGATATGCCTCCAGCTCTCCAGCACAGGGCATGCACACCCAGAGCAGCTGTCCCAGGACACCGAGAGACCAGGAAGGCACTTGTCACACTGGCTGATACCGTCCAAGCAGAGATGGTCTTCTGCATCTCAGTCTCCAAAGTCTAGGCTACTGTTCTGGAGTCATCCTGTCCCTGAGATTCCTGCCCTCCCTTCCCCAACAGAAACATGCTTCCTGCAGCCCAAGCCGCCTCCTCCCCATCTTAAGTTGAACTCACACATCCCCAGAGTTTCCTCAGACAGGACAAAATTTTGGGAGAAAAAATTTTGAGCTATCCGTTTCTGGAAATTTCTCCATCCTCTCACACCCTGGACCATGAATCGCTGACCTTCAGTCTTGCTCTTGGTGTGGCTGATAAAACCCAGAGCCATTCTGAACCCAGATCCCATACGTGTCCTGCTTTTCCCCTGAGAGCCTAGAATGTTTTTTTTCCTGGATGCTCCAATGTTCCACTATGCCTGCTGGGTCAAATTGCAGAGGCCATGCTCCATGGTCATGTGACCTCGTGGTCATGTGACCTCAGTCTAGTCACTTGTGTCCTTTGGTTCCAGAAAACTCCCCTCTCCATGAGCCCTCACACCCTAACCTCTCCGTTCCACCCAGCCCTCTGCTCTCAGAGCCTCTGGCATTATCGTCCAGACCTTCCACCAAGTACTCACCACAAATGGTGTTGCGTCTGGAACTTTCCTTTTTCCCCAGAAAGCAATTCTATTTTTTAATCAATTAATTTTTTCTACAGAACTAGGTCGTTTTGATGTTTTAGGAGTTTTTTTCCTGTTTTTTTTAAGATTCTTGGAGTTTTTGAAAGGTCTTGGCATTGATGGTTTTAAGTCTTTTCTACTCTGGTCTGATTTTTGTGCATTTTTGACTGGAGAATCTCAGATAGATTTCCTCACTGGAGATTTTTGTATCGCCCATATGTGTATAAGTGCACCTGCGTCAGACATTGCCCACAGAGCACAGAAGAGGGCATCGAATCCCCTGGAACTAGAGTTACAGACAGTTGTTAGCCACCATATGGGTGCTGCTGGGATTCGAACCTGGGTCTTCTACAAGAACAACTAGTGCTCTTTTTAAAAATACTGAGTTTATTTCACATGCGTATTTTTGTCTCCCCACCATCTCCATGTCTGACCACCACTATGGCTACAGCTGATGATAACATTCCATACATACTTAAAACCAAGTAAAGGGTGGAGTTCCAGTCTCAGAAACTAAACGAGCATTTTAGACAACACATTCTTGGCAGTGAAACCTGGACATTTATCAAACACGGTAGGGGAAGCTCTCACTTTACATTATAAAAAGACAACTGGGTACCAACTGTTACAGAAACAAAATAAGACAGAATATTTCAGACGGTCTCACTAGTTTCTTCAGGAGACTTCCTCCACTGCCAGAGATCTTGAGTAACCTCCTGGACAGTCACCTGGTGGCAATTCTTCACTTAACTCATGAAATCGGCTCCCACTCTTTCTGTACTTACTTTTTTTGCTTTGATGTGTTCTACAGAACTAGGTCATTTTGTTGATTTAAGAGTTTTTTCCTGTTTTTTTTTTTTGAAAGATTCTTGACCTTTGTGTCTTGGCGTCAACGGTTTTAAGTCTTTTCCGCTCTGGTCTGATTTTTGTGCATTTTTGACTGGAGACTCTCGGATAGATTTCCTCACTGGAGCCTTTTCTTGAGTTTCCTCATCATCTTCCTGTCTTCATCGTCTTTATTTTTCTGTGGAAACATGCTGCCACCTCCAGGGGCAGACCACTTTCCAGACACACTTGAGCTTTACATCCTTCTCCTGGTCTTCTGACTGGGTCCTCCTCCACAGCCACTTGGTGCCGTCCACTAACACGTACGGGCCCCGAACCACACGGCAGCCTTAAGACCACGGGTGGTATCATCTCAAAGCCCCCAAGGGAAGCTGTTGGCTGTGCAGACGTTTCCAAATTGCCGGTGTTACTTGACTTGGACCGCCTCGGCCTCAGCAACATCTTTGTACCAGCTCCTAAACTGACCGTTCTTAATAACCGGTTTTCGTTTTCATCATTATCTGTCGGCCTTTAGTTCACAGCCGACAAAGATAGTTCTGAGGCCTCAGAGGGCTCGTGTCCATGTCCATCGAGTCTTCCATGACGCCATGAGATGGGCAGGACGGAGATAACTGAGTATCGCTCCTCACAACAGACTGGAAGGATGGAATCGCGCCAGGGACAACCAGTGCTCTAAGCTGCTGAGTCATCTCTCCAGCCCCCAACAATTCTATTTTTTAGAATATATTCATTAGACAAAATCACAGGCTTCGTTATGCCGCTTAGACCTATGTGTGTGGTGCACTTGGATCACACTCACCTTCTTTACATTCTCCTGCCCGACTTACTGATCCCAAGTGACGCCTCTTCTATTATCACATACGATTTTTTTAAATCTGGATTCCACATATGAGACAAAATGTGGAATATTTGACTCCCTCAGTCTGACTTATTTCACTGAGCATGATGTCTCCAGGCCCATCCATTTCCCTGTAAATAACATAATGTCATTCTTTTTTATAGCTGAATAAAACTATCGTGTGTATAGGCCACATTTTCTTTTTCCACTCCTTTGATGGACAGCGAGACTGATTCCATTCCCTGGGCATTGCAAACAGTGCCACAATAAATGTGGGTATGCAGACATCTCTGTGCTGGGCTGACTTAAGAGCCCTTTGAGTGTACTCTGGGAGAGGTATAGCTGGGTCATATTGTAGCTGCTTTTCAGCTCTCTGAGGACTCCCCACACTGACTTCCATGGTGTCTGCACAATTTACATCCCATCAGCAATGTGTGAGCCCCCGCCCCCTACCCCGCCTTTGCCAGTATCCGATGACAACCCGTCCTGTTGGTTTTTATTGTCAACTGGCCACAGTCTGAAGTCACCAGGAACCTCAGTTGAAGAACTTCCTCTGTCAGTCTGGCCTCAGGGCGTTGTCATGGTCACTAACTGAGATGGGAGGGCCCAGACCACGAAGGGAGAACCTTAGCTAGACAGGTGGGCTTAGGCTGTGTAAGTAAGCCGGCTGAGCACAAGCCACTGGAGGAGGCAGGGAGCGGCATTCCTGAATGGTTTCTGCCTCAGCTCCCGCTTCAGTTCCTGTTCTGATTTCCCTCAATGGTGGGCTATGACCTGCAAATGGAAACCAAATAAACCCGTTCCTTCCCTGAGATGCTTTTGAACAGAGTGTTTTATCACAGAAATACAAGAGAAAAATAGAGCACAGCTGTGCCGAATGCTTTAGTGTCAACGTGACACACCTGGGTAGAGGGCGCCTCAGTTGGGGAATTGCCTCCATTGGACTGACCTGTGGCCATGTCTGCGGGGCATTTACTTGATAGCTGAGTGATGTGGGAGGGCCCAGCCCACTGTGGGTGATGCCACCCCTGGGCAGGTGGTCCTGTGTTGTATAAGGAAGGAGGCTGAGCACAGGCCAGAGGAGCAAGCCAGTAAGCAACATTCCTCCATGGCCTGTGCTTCAGGTCCTGCTTCAGGTTCCTACCCAGAGTTCCTACCTTGGGCTCCCTCAGTGATGTACTGTGACCTGGGAGATGTAAGATAAATAAACCCTTTCCTCCACAGGTTGGTATTGATCAGTGTTTTGTCGTAGCAATAGAGACACTAACTAGAACAACACCCATTCTTACTGGGATGAGATGGGATTTTGATATAGTTTTGACTTGCATTCCCCTATGGTTAAGAATATTGAATATTTTTCATGTATTTATTGTCCATTCTTACTAGTTCTTTTGAGAACTGCTCATTCATTTATGGACTGATTTGTCCTTTACTGTGTGTGGTGGTTTGAATGAGAATGTCCCCCATAGGCTCCAAGTATTTCGACATTTTGTCCCCAGTTGGTGGCTCTGTTTTGGGAGGTCTTAGAAGGCCATACTGGAGGAAGCATGTCACAGGGCAGGCTTAGAGAGTTCTTAAGCCTTGCCAGATCTCAGTTGCTCTCTGCTTCCTGTGTCTGCTGGAAGATGTAAGAGCTTTAGCTTCTGCTTCTCCTCCAGCCACCCCTGCCACCATGCCTTCCTGCCATGATGGACTCTTGTCCCTTTGGAACCATAAGCTCAAATAAATCCTTCCTTCTGTAAGTTGCTTTGGTCAGTGTTTGTATCACAGCAACAGAGAAGTAACTAATACAGTGTTCAATTTTCTAAGTTCTTTATATATTCTAGACATCAATCTCCTGTCACTTAAATAGCTAGCAAAGATTTTCTCTTTCTGTAAACTGAATTTTCACTCTGATAATTGTTTCCTTTGCTAAGTCAATTTTTTTCTTTTTTCTTTTATTTGTTATTTTTTATTTTTAACTTCCCTTTTCTTTTTGACTTCCCAGACTATGGTTTTTATCTCTAGAAGTTCAATTAGCTCATTTACATTTTCTGTAGGGAACGAGTGAAGGTACACTGGGGCTATAGAAAAGTAACGAAAAAAAAGGATGGAAAACCTCTTGGTGCCTAGGAATGGAGAGGTCCATTATCAACACCCGGGTGCCCAGGACCACGTGTGGCATTAAGATCTTAAGAATCAGTCCTCCCAAGATAAAATGTTCAAATGACAGAAACCTCCCCTAACCCCAGAATAAGCCCAACACAGAGGCAACCACACTGCTGGGCACAACTTGAGACCTTGGAGGAGGGAGTTGTGGAGAGCACAGTCACTCAGAGAGGCTGAAACTGCTGTCCACCATGGGGAAGTCTTTCATCCTCCAATGTACCCCATCATCAGCCTACCACTGGAGGAATATGGAACCATGGCTCATGGGAGGAGACCATAGCTCCAGATTCACAAGAGGAGATTACTGCCCCAGCTCACATGAGGGGACCCCAACTCTGGCTCCTGGGAAGGGACCACAGCTCCAGGTTCACAGGAGAGGACCACAGGTCCGGCTCATGGGAAGAGGCCACAGCACTAGCTCATGTGAGGGAACCACAGCTCAAAATGTCAAGCCTTATATGATCTGTTATGAAATTATTTGATTTTTGCACAAGGTGAGAGATATGGATCTAGTTTGAGACGTCCACGTGTGGATAACCAGTTTTCCCAGCACCGTCTGTTGAAGATGCTGTCTTCTCCCACATGTTTTTGGTATATCTGCTGAAAATCAAGAGACTGTAGCTATGAGTATTTGTTTCTGGGTCCTTTATTCTATTACACTGTTTTGGGATCAATGCCAGTTTTGTTACTATGGCTCTATAGCATAATTTGAGAGCAGAGATTATGATGCCTCCAGCACTGCTCTCTCTCTCTCCCCTCTTTTGTGCTTCCATATGACTTTGGGGACTTTTTATATTTCTGTGAATAATGTCATTAGAATTTTGATGGCGACCGCACCTAATCTGTGGACTGCTTCCAGTAATACTCAGTTTTCATGATATTAATCCTGTCAGTCTATTAACAGTGGGAGGTCTTTCTGTATTCCGGTGTCTTCTGTAAACCCCTTATCCAGTGTTTCCAAGTTTACATTATAGAAATCGCTCATTTACTCACGTAGATCTATGCCTAGTTTTTGCTGCTGTTTCTGAGGCTGTCATAAATAAGACTACTCTTGATTTCCTTCTCAACAGGTTCACCATCAACATGTAGAAAAACTTCCGATTTCTGTATGTCGATTTTTTAAATATTTTGTTTATTATTTTTTTATGGGTATGAGTGTATTGCCTGCATATAAGTAAGGACACTCTTATGCAATGCTTTCAGAGGTCAGAAGAGGGCATCTGGATGGTTGTTAGCTACCATGTGGGTGCTGGCAACCAAACACCGGTCCGCTGCAAGAGCAGCCAGTGCTGTTAACCACCGAGCCATCTCTTCATCCCCAAAACAAACTTCCATAATGGTAATAACATCAAACCACATCAGATATAGAATCAAATATATGTATTTTAATTAAGGCCAGTTGAAGCTGTTGCCACCAATAACTGTAGAAAGGAAAATGGAAAAAGTAACGTAACTGGAGTAAACTATGAAGTTAAAATAATTAGAGTAAAGCAATAAGAAGAATGAAATAAAGGCTCAGGGAAGAAAAAAAGAAAGTTTAAATTAAAGAAAAGAAAGGTAAAGAATGTGAGAAGTGGGAGGGACCAAGAAATAAAAATCCGCGAAATAACCCTAAACAACAGTAAAAGACTGAGATTAAAAGGTATATACAGCTTTTAAAATCAGGTAAATAAACCAACCTGGACCAGTCATCAGGATGACTTGACAGGTAAGGCATTTGCTCTGCAAGCCTGGAGATCTGAGTTCCAGCCCTGAAACCCATGTAAAGGTAGACAGGAAGAATCAACTCCATAAAGTTGTCCTCGGACCTCCACACATGTGCTGTGGCACGTGACATGAAATACACACACACATACACACACACACACACCACACACACACACCACACACATACACACACATGCACACACACCACACATACACACACATACACACACCACACATACACACACACATACACACACCACACACACATACACACACACATCACATACACACACCACACACCACCACACACACATACATACACACACACACATACACACACCACACACACATACACACACACGCACACACACCACACATACACACACATACCACACACACACATACACACACACATACATACACACACACACACCACAGACACACCACACACACACATACACACACACATACACACACATACACACATCACACACACATATACACACACACATACATACACACACCACACACACACACCACACACACATACACACACACGCACACACATCACACACACATACACACACACATACACACCACACACACATACATACACACACACCACACACACACATACACACACCACACACACATACACACACACGCACACACATCACACACACATACACACACACATACACACCACACACACATACATACACACACACCACACACACACATACACACACCACACACACATACACACACACGCACACACATCACACACACATACACACACACATACACACCACACACACATACATACACACACACCACACACACACATACACACACCACACACACATACACACACACATCACATACACACACCACACACCACCACACACACACACATACACACACACATACACACCACACACACATACATACACACACACCACACACACACATACACACACCACACACACACACATACACACACACACATACACACACACCACACACATACACACACACACATACCCACACACATATTCACACACATACACAGACAGACACATACACACATCCACACACAGATACACACACACGTACACACACATATATACACACATACACATACACATACACATAGTCATACACACACACATACATACATACATTAACATCCCCACACATACACACACATTCACACACATACATACACACACATACACACACACATATACACACACATACACGTACACACACATACACATACACACACATACACACAAACATACAAACTCACATACGCACACATGCACACACATACACAAACACATAGATACATACAAATACACACACATACACACATATACACACATACACACAGATATACACACACATACACACATATACATACACACATACCCATATAGAGTCATACACACACATACACTCATACACACACATACACACACACATACACACAC
>NW_008353937.1:1235859-1248399 GCF_000622305.1 Nannospalax galili
CCCACACCCACACACACCACACACACACACATACACACACATACACACATCACACACACATACATACACACACACCACACACGACACACACACACACATACACACACACATACACACACACATACACACACCACACACACCCACACCACACACACACCACACACGACACACACACATACACACACATACACACATCACACACAGATACACACACACACACCACACACCACACACACACACATACACACATCACACACACATACACACACACACACCACACACACACCACACACGACACACACACACATACACACACACATACACACACCACACATACACACACACATACACACACCACACACACATACACACACACACCACACACACCACACACACACACATGCACACATGCACACACACAGTGAATACACACAACAGTAATAATTTTTAGGATTAATTTTATTTTTAGCTGGGCGTGGTGGTGCACGCCTTTAATCCCAGCACTGGGGAGGCAGGCGGATCTCTGTGGGTTCCAGGCCAGCTGGGGCTACAGGGAGACCCTATCTCAGAAACACCAAAAGAAAGAAAAGATTAACTTTATCTTTAATAATGTGTCTGTGTGTGGGTATGTGCACATGAGTGCAGGTGCCTGCAGAGGCCAGAGGAGGGCATCAGATCCCCAGAGCTGAAGTTATAGGCAGTTATAAGTCACCCAACATAGGTACTGGGAACCAAACTCAGGTCCTCTACAAAAATAGTCATGCTGAGCCCTCTCTCCAGTACAAAAACAGTTTTGTTTTGTTTTTAATTTTTAAACTCAGTGGGCAAGACTTTGCAGGGGGTGGGGCCGGGGCTAGAACTGCGCGAACGCTTTCTGTTTCTCTGTGTCACCTCTCTCGGGAGTCTTGATGCTCCTCTCGCTCCTGTCTTTGGAATAATGTCTGTCCTTTGTCCTCTGTTCTGATGACACTTACTCAGTGACAGAGGCAGCTTCCAATGTGCTGCCTTACCCCAGCAGCCCGCTTTTCAAGATACCTTGATTTTGTTCTCACTGTGTTCTTCCAAAAAGAAGAACACACGTCTTTCCTTTCACAAGTCAATCACCGTAGATGTCTCTGTGACCTTGGAGGTACGTGGGAGGCCCCCGCAGCAAGCAGCCAGTGTCCCTGTCAGCAGCACCAGCAGGGCATCCCCCAAACCAGGGCAGCCCTGACACTGTCTACCTGGAGGTGGTCTCTGCTCAGTCCCTGACTGACTGCCCCCTTTAGATACCAATCACAGCTCCAACCACTTACGGAGCAGGACTCCCACAGCCACCTCCTCAGCAAGCAGCTCCCAGAACTCAGAGGACTCTCTTGAGTTTACAGGTTTGTTCAAAGGAGATCACAAATCACGCAGGAAAAGACGTATGGAGAGAGAGGCATGGGCAAGGAGGTGATGCTTCCTGCTGCCGCCACCCCACCACTGCCTCCAGAAACTTCTCTGTGTTGGGCTATCAGGAAGCTCTGTGAACCCTGCCTTTGGCTGGGCTGTCTGTCAGCTTCTTGGCCTCTCTCTGCAGCATCTCTCCCTTCAACACTGACCAAAGCAATTTATAGAAGGAAGAGTTTATTTAGCATATGGTTCCAAAAGGGCAAGAATCCATCATGGCAGGGAGGCATGGCGGCAGAGGTGGCTGGAAGAGGAGCAGAAGCTCTACATCTTCAAGCAGGCACAGGAAGCAAGAGAGCAACTCAAGATCCAGCAAGGCTTAACAACTCTCTAAGCCCACCCCGAGTGACGTGCTTCCTCCAGCATGGCCCACCCCGAGTGACGTGCTTCCTCCAGCATGGCCCACCCCGAGTGACGTGCTTCCTCCAGCATGGCCACACCTTCTAAGACCTCCCAAAACAGCACCACCAACTGGGGACAAAATGTCCAAACACTTGGAGCCTGTGGGGATGTTCTCATTCAAACCTCCACAGTAGATCAGAGAAAGGCAGGGGAGAGAGGCATTTCTTTGACCTGCCTTGGGGAATGTGCAGACTAATCTTGATGCATACCTGGGAAGAGCCTCCTCCATCATACTGGCCTGTATGTCCACGGGGCATTTTCTTGATTGCTAATTGATGTACGAGGGTCTAGCCACTGTGGGTGCTGTCATCCCTAGGCAGGTGGGCCTGGCCTATAGAAGAAAGGTAGCTGAAATGAGCCTGGGAGTGAGCCAGTAAGTATCTTTCCTCTATTTTGTTTCAATCTCCTGCCTGGAGCTCCTGCCTTGGCCTCCCTCAATGATGAACTACAGCCTGTAAGAAGAAATAAAACTCTTTCCTCCTCAAGTTGTTTTTGATCATGCTATTTATCACAGCCACAGAAAGCAAACTAGGACAGGAAAGATAATTCTAGTTTCTGTAGCCTGCCTCAGAGAAGGGCCTGTGACCCAGAAACCAGGAATTAAAAACCCGAAGCTGTGTGTGGTCATATCACAGGCCGCTTGTGGCATATAAGGATGGAACCTCCTCTGTTCCAATAACACCACAGTCTTTACTTTTGATTTAGTATGTGTATTCATGTGTTTGCAGGTGCACATGTGGGTGCATGAGTGTATCTGTGTGTGCATGCATATTCAGGCCAGAGGTCAACCTCAGGTGTCAGTCCTGAGGACCACACCTTGTTTCTTGAGATAGCATCTCTTCCTGGGCCCCAGGGCTCCCTCATTAGGCCAGGCTAGATGGCCAGTGATCTGCCTTTCCCCATCTCCTTGGCACTGGGATTACAAGTATGCACCTCCTCACTCAGTTTTTCATATGGGTGCGAGGCTTGAGCTCTGGTCTTTGTTGCCACAGTAAGCACTTGACTGACTGAGCTATCTCCCTGGCCCTCGAAGAGAGTTTGACCTGAAGTTTTCATCTCTCTGCACAGCCTTTCACCTCTTCTGAGTTGTACTGGGTTGTGGGTTGTGGGGTTTCCTTGCTATCGTGTCCATAGCTCCGTCCAGTGTGGCTTGACTTCTGGCCCTGTCACCCACCATCCCAGTTCCCTCTTCCCCCCTCCTGAAGATGGGGATGGTACCAAGTGGGAGGGCCAGCTCCAGCTTTCCCTGCTGCGGCACAGCTCTGGGTTTTCCGTTCCCTTGTCCTTCAGCTCCCAGAACATAACTGCTGCTGTTGCTTTCTTTTTTTTTAATCTCCTAAATATAGTTTTAGATGAGGGGCTTTTGTTTATTTGAAAGAGCAAAATCAGATTCAATTCAGCATGTTAACAAGAGGCCCTCACAGCCATGCCTCTAATAGGCTGTAAGTGGTATATTGATTTCACAGGACTATCACCTGCATCATGGGGAGAGTGGGAAGGGGCCCCAGACACCTACCCTGCAGGTGCCACTGTGCCATCAATTATGGGCAGCGCCCTGCTGTATCTGCCTCCCTCTGACACACCACAAGTAAGACTGCAAAACACAGCACACTTGGGAAGAGGAAAGCTGTGTGATGCCCAGCTGAGCTGCAGTCAGGGGCACTCCTGGCTGCCTGGGGATGATCCTCAGGAGGTAGGCAGGGAGCTGAGTCATTGGAGTCTGCTGTGAGCTGCAGGCACCTCAGCTGACAATTCAGGGCAGGAGCATGGCCTCTGTTCTGAATTCATGATGACAAAGAATTAGAGTGGGTGACATTGCTCTCAGCCGCCTGGGTTCCACAGGAGAGGTGACGTCAGTCAGCAGCCTTCAAATGGTGTCCTGAACACAGGCCTGTGACTTGGGCTTAAAAATGGACCGTGAGGGGCTGGAGAGATGGCTCAGCAGTTAAGAGCACTGACTGCTCTTACACAGAGCCCAGGCTCGGTTCCCAGCACCCACATGGTGGCTAACAACTGTCGGTAACTTCGGTTCCAGGGGATTCAACACCCTCTTCTGGCCTCTGAGGGCATTACACACACGTAGTACACTTACATGTATGCAGGCAAAACACTCATACACATAAAATAAAAATCAATAAATATAAAAGGAACAGGATTTAGATAGAGAACGTGGGATGGGTGCTCCAGGGAGCAGAGAGAACGGTGTGTTCCGAGAACCTAGAAACCTGAGCATCAGGAGCTGGCCCTTGTTAGGCTCCCCAGCCTCAGCTTCCAATCCAAAACATTGTTTGGTAAAAGCTATCCAACCAGCCAAGGCATCTGGAAATGACCTACTTGACGCAAGCCCCTCTCACCTGGCCTCCCTGTTCCTGCTCCTCCTGACCAGTACTCCCATCCCCTGCCCACTCCAGGAGCTGGACGACATATACCAAGATGCAGCCAGCAACGTGCTACTGGCCCTCTGTCGGCACTTGTGGCAGGCAGTGGCCCAGCACCTGAAGACAGAGCTCCTGACTGGTGTCTTCCCACACCACAGCCTGCTATATGTGATGGGCACCCTGTTCTCTCAGGGTATGTCTGCTGAAGGAGGGGCCAGGCATGGGGGGAGACCCTGCAAGACCCCTGGGACCTTCCAGTGACCATGGTCACACATGAGCTGTGCAGACTACTGCTCCAAGCCCCAGTAGTCCAACAACCCTCTCAGCAGCTCTGAGCCCTCATGGTCCACCAGCCCTCAGTAGCTCTGGCCATATGAGGGATCTTTCCACAGAAGAGAAAAGGGCCTCCATGCCACTATTTGATGGACTCATACTATTGTGGATACCTCAAGAGCTGGGCCTAGACAGAACCAGGAGGCTGGAGGATGGTCCAGAAGGTAGCTCAGATCCTATGAGCCCTGGTACTTCCATTCAGTGGCTGAAGCACTGGTCTCCTCCCTTGCACACAAGGCAGGGGGCCGATGAGAAGCCCAGCTTAGAGAGGCAGTGTTGATGGCCACGGTCACCCAGCAGTACCTCCCAGCCTTCCTTACTCAGGACCCTGAACCTCTACCTGTTTCCATCCGTTCACAAGCATAACTATCATTGTAAGTGCCTGGCTGGGAAGGTACTGGCCTGTGGCAGGGTGGCTGGAGGAGACCAGAGAGAGGAAGAACAGCCAGTGTGAGCCACATCCATTCAGGGCCTTAGGAAGAGCAGGTCAGCAGCTGGCAAGATCAGGCAGAGAGAAGAAGGGGGGCTCCAAGGCCATTCTGGGGAGTCCATGCTCAAGCCTGGGACCAGGCAGGACCCAGCTTAGCTTAGCTTGACCTTCTCCAGATTGGCAGGGTGGGAGGGGGTCCTAACAGTGCAGAGGGACCCCCAAAGCAAGCCCTCCCTCTGTGGTGGAATTTCCAGACTTCTCAAAAGACCTTCCAACCCCACAAAGAGTCCCTTCTCAGCCATTCTTTCCCAGACTTGAAGGGACCATAGCACATGCCAAAGGACCATGATTAGACTGGCCTATCCATTTACCAGTGGAGAATGGAGGCCCAGAGAAGGTAAACAGCTTGCCTGAGGTCACGCAGCATGCAGGCAGTGCCACAGTTCCAGCCCAGCAATCTGGACCCTAAACCTCATTCTGGCTCGTGTTCCTGCTACTTCCTGCTGCCCCACCTCCTCCCCTATGGATCCCATCAGGCAGGAGCAGGCCAGTGTCTGACGGACATGCAAGGTGGAGCCCAGGGTCTGGCCTGGGTATGGTCATGGAACCTGGCCCTGTAGCCCACCCTCCTCTTCCACAGAAGAACTTCTCCAAAAGGAAGAGAGAGCAAGCTGGAAAGACGTGCTGACCCAGGTAGGGAGGGAGCCCACCATCCCAGACCTGAGGGGCATCAGCAGAGGAGAGGCAGCAATCTAAACACTGTTCCCTGCTGTGGCGCTGGTGGGGGGTGGGGGGGAGAGGAGGAAGGGAGGATGAGGGATAGGGCGAAGGAGAGGAGGGGAGAGAGATAGGGTGTGGCACACAGCATGAGGACAGAAGGTGACTAGACCAAGGTCACTGGCCCAGCAAAGACATGGATTCTTGGTGTCTAGACACCTGGCACAGAGCAACTGCTCAGCACAGACAAGGTCTCCTAACTCACGCTTGGGGGACCAGAATGGCATGGGCCAGAGCTGAAACCATGGAAGGAAGGACACAGGCTGGGATGGACTGAAGATATAACAACCTAGAAACAGTGTCGGGGCAGGACCATATCTGACCTGACCCAAGGAGAGGGGCTTGTGCTGCTGAGAGGGGCACAAACCTTGCCAGAACTGAGCTCAAGTCCAGGGTCAGCCACTCACAGCTGTGTAGCTTGGGATGGCTTCCTGCCTCTCTGTTTCTTATGGGCATAGAGGTGGCTGCAAAAGACTGTGAAGGTACACAGGGCCCTGCTGCACACTGGTTGTCAGCACCATGGCTGGGGGGCAGGTAGCAGAGGACAAGGAGTGGGTACAAAGAGATTTAACACAACAGCAGGAAGACTCTCTAAGGCCTGGAAGGCCTGAACCCCATTAGCCACATTGATCCAACTGGCCCTGCTCACTACTGCGAATAGGACTTGCCTCCACCACACACTGGCTGGGTATCAACTTCCAATAAATTTAAAAGGACAGAAATCAAACAGAGGACAGTCTCTGATCAAAACATAAATTAGAGGTCAATGTTAAAATATACCTGGAAAAACTCCAAATGCTTGGAAATTAAACTCATTTCTCAGTAATATGTAGGTCAAAGAAGTCTGAGGAAATATTGGAAAATATTTTAATTAAATGTAATGAAAACATATTTGAACATTGTGAGGTATAGAGCACTTTTTTTATATTAGAAAGGGCATAAAATATGTTGGGGTTGTTTTTTTTGTTTTGGGTTTTTGGGGAGGGTTGAGACAGGGTCTCCCTGTAGCCCCAACTGGCCTGGAACTCACTATGTAGACTGGACTGGCCTGGAACTCACAGAGATCCGCCTTCCTCTGCCTCCCAAGTGCTGGGATTAAAGGTGTGTGCAACCACACCCTGCTAAAATATATTCTTTAATACTTTGTTTCAAGAAGGTACTGGGTATAGAGAGATGGCTCAGCAGTTAAGCGCACTGGCTGAGCACCCAGGTTTGGTTCCTAGCACCCACATGACTGCTAACATCCATAAATCCAGTTTCAGGGGATCCAACATCCTCTTCTGACCATCATGGCCATTGTACAACACAGGTACACTTACATACATGCAGGCAATATACTCATACACATAACATAAAGATAATAATTTTTTGAAATAAGCTGCCAAGGTTGAAGAAATGGCTCAGCAGTTAAGAGCACTGGCAGCTCTTTCAGAGGACCCAGGTTTGAATCTCAGCACTCACATGGTGGCCACCTGTAACTCTAGTTCTGGAGAATTCGACACCCTCTTCTGTCCTCCTCAGGCTCTGCACAACATGGGCGCACTTACACACATGGAGGCATAACACTCATACACATAAAAATAAATAAATAAATAAATAAATAAATAAATTTTTTAAGAAAAGAAGCTACGGAAAAACAAACTAAACCCAGAGTAAGTAGAAGGGAGGCAGAGGCAGGAGGATTGCTGTAAGTTTGAGGCCAGCTAGCCTACATAGCAAGTTCCAGGTTAGCCAGGAAAAAAACAAGTTCATCAAAAAGATCGCTAGACTGGGCCAGGCATGATGGCACACACCTCTAAGCCTAGCACTCAGGAAGCAGAGGCAGGTGGATCTCTGTGAGATTCATGCCAGCCTGGTCTACATAGATAATTCCAGGCCAGTTGGGGCTACAAAGACACCCTGTCTCAAAAAAATTCAGTATACTGCTTAAAAGAAAAGAAACACAAAAGGTCAATTTCAGAAATGACTAGAAAGGAATCATTAGCAACGTTACAAACCCTTTATATTTTAAAGGTTAACGCAATGATTCCGATAAATTGGACAAATAAGATTTAAAAACAGATTCCCAGCAAAACATAAATTAGCAAAACTGACAGAGAAGAAGCAGAAAATCCCAGGAATCCCTCAAGGAGTTAGAATAATAACTTAGAACCCTCCTGTCACAAAGCTGAACTCTTCTGCCTTCCCTATGACACACAGAGCGTAAGTGCCAGCCACAGAAAGGCATGTTCTGCAAGAGACAGAGTTTACTCACATCATCCATCGTCAACAGGCAGACAATGACCAAGAACCGGAGAGCTCTAGAGGGTCTGCTCAGGGCCGACAGGCAGCCCGGTCAGGGTTCCCTTGAGCTTCACTTCCACCGAAAACAAAACCCCCCAGACCAGACACTTCACTAGTGCGTTCCATCAAATAAACAATACCAAACAATACCAATCACCAGTCCTGCACAAATTCTGTCAAGAAAACAAGAGGAACATTTCCAAAGTCATTTTACAGAGCCAGGACAACCCTAATACCGAATTCAAAGACACTCCAAGAAAACTACAACCCAATGTCATTCATGCAGACAGACTCAAAAGCTTTATCAAAATATTAGCAAACTGAGCATAAGAATAATACACCACAGGGCTGGAGAGATGGCTCAGCAGTTAAGAACACTGACTGTTCTTGCGGAAGACCCAGGTTCGAATCCCAGCACCCACACAGCAGCTAACAACTGTCCGAAACTCCAGTTCCAGGGGATCCAACAGCCTCTTCTGTCCTCCGCGGGCATTGTATGACACGGGTACACTTACCTACATACAGGCAATACATGCATGCACATAAAATAAAAATAATAAATATATTTTTAAAAAATAATATACCATGACCAAGCATGGATTATCTGAAAGACACTGGTAAGCTTAATATTGAAAAGCAATAAACATAGTTCTATACATTAGCAAGATAAAGTAGAAAAACTGTGGTTGTATCTACGAAAAATTACCAAAGAACGACATTTGGAAAAATTCAGTATTTATTTTTAATTTTTTCTGATTTATTTATTTTTATTTGTGTGTGAACATTATGCCTGCATGCATGTAAGTGCACCTGTGTCGTGCAGTGCCCACAGAGGTCAGAAGAGGGCATTAGATGCCCTGTAACTGGAGTTCTAGTGGTTGTTAGCCACCATGTAGGTGCTGGGAACTGAACCCAGATCCTCTGCAAGAGCAGCCAGTGCTCTTAACTGCTGAGCCATCTCTCCAGTCCCTCAATACTCATTCATGTTAAGAAGTTCTCAACAAACTAGGGACAGGAAGAAGCTGCCCCAGCCCAACGAGGGACATCTAAACCCACAGCTAGCATGATGACTGACACATGAACGAACACTTCCTAAGAAGGAAGGCAAAAACGTGCAGCCTTTCTACGCCCTGCCAGTGTTACACTCAAGTTGCAAACGCAATAAGGGACGAAAAATAAAAGATACAGACTGCAACTGAAAGAGGAAACCTGTCTTCTGTAAACATGCATACCCGGAAACCTTACAGATCACACACACGTACACACACACACACACACACACACACACACACACATGCTAAAACCGATCATTACTAACAATGGAAATTACCAAGATCTCAGGACACAAGATTAACACAAAAAAATCAATTGAATTTCTACTTACTAGCAACAAACTACTTGAAAATGAATTTTTAATAGTTTTATGGAATTTTTGTGTATTTTGTGCATAAAATCATTTTTATACCCCTTCCCCCTCGTATAGCGCCCCCCCACTGGAGTTCCTGCATTCTGTCATTTTTATTAGTTTATTATGTAAAGTTAGTGTCCCCAGATGTCCCTCAGTGCACATTCACCGACCAGGGTTTAGTCAGCCTATCCAGAGCCTCCCTCTTCAAGATCAGCTCTTCCTCACCCAGCAGTAGTCAGCTGCAATAATTCTTCAACTAAGATTGGGGTCTGCTGTTCATTTCCACAGTTCTGTGCTGGGTTTTTGTCTGCCTAAGTTTGCATGGGTCTGTGCATGCTGACACCATTGCTGTGGGTTTGTATGAGAAGGGTCCCAGGAGCCTGTAGGACTCTGTTTCCATGTGGTCCTGCACCTCCTCACTGGCTCTTACAATCTTTCCGCCCCCTCTTCCCCAATGGTCCCTGAGCTCTGGGTGAATGTTTTATATAGGAGTCCTGTCCAAGGACCAGCAACCAACGGACTCTTATTCTCTATGCTTTGGCCATTTGTGACCTTTTGTGTTCCTGGCCCTCTGTTGCATAAGGGAGCTTCATTAATGAGAACCGAGAGATTCCTTAGTGACCTCTTCTTTACCGCTGTTCTATGTTCCATGAGCCTTGGGTGCAGAGGTTGCATTGTAGATGTGTCTCTTAGGCCTGGGAAATTCATAGACAATGTCTGTGTGTGACCAGTTGTGGTACTTGGTAATAGTCTCTGACTGCTGCAAAATAAGCTTCTTTGATAAGTGGTGCCTGGGATATTTGTCTGTAAATATAAGGATACATATGTTGTACATAGTAAGAAATTATACTAGTCTAGGGGTGTGACAGTCTTGGGGTTTTCTCTAAGACCTATGACCTCTCCAGCCATGTGTATTTGGCTATGTTTACACTACCACACTTGAGTTTCCTTCCATTGAGCGGTCTTTTAGTCCAATTAGGTAGCTGTTGATTGCCCCCAAGATAAAAGTGCCACTACTGCACCAATGATGTACACTGTGCCAGCCATTGAAAAGGAACCAGGGAGATGGGGGGCGGTGCTGAGAGAGAACAGTAGGAGACAGGTGTTACTAAGGGAGAAATGGATAAAAGTGTTAATAAAGGAGATATGGATAAAAATGCAGTTACATTAAGGGGGCAGGGAAGAGTTATATAAGGAAACTTGGGGATAAAGAGAAAGAAGGATCTCAAGAGAGGTGGGACCATAGGAGACTGGTATTATCAAGGGAGAAGTGGGGACATTTTAAATGGGGAAAGCATGGCAGAAGGGTTAGACAGGGAGAGAGAGGGGGGAGATAAATAATGCCTAGCTAGTATAAAAAAACCAGAAGGAATCATTTTAGTCCAACAACCTAATGACAGATTACACATACAACATCCCTACATGAGTCCATGTGTATAGCTAAAGGCTACATAACAAGAAACAGTGCCAGACAGGAGAAACCTTCCATGAGCTGTTGGCCAGGGTGGTCCCAGAGACTCCCGAAATTATACAGGCTATTGCCACAGCTCTTGATGGCCTCCCAGAACTTGAAGACAGAACATACTTTGGACACAGGATTTGGAGCAATAGAACTGCAACTGACCTGAAACCACTTCCCCTGAAGGCGGCTCTCACAGCTTCGGAGAGCTATGAAGGTGCCAAGGGAAAATGTCAATCAATGGTCCACCACCAGCTTCAAGACCAAGTCACCACATCAGTGGCCAGCACAGCGCCAATCATTTTTTTTAACTATAGAGCTAAAACTAAAAAGTCTAGAAAATCTTGCCAGCTTGGGGTAGGTAAATATTCATTAGGACTCAGAAAAGCACTCATCAGAAAAAATAATAATAAATTTACTTTCTTCAGAATTAAACTTCTGCTTTTCAGCTGATAACATTTAAAAAAAAAAACAGATAAAGGGCTGGTGAGATGGCTCAATGGTTGTTAAGAGGCACTTGTTCTTGCAGAGACTCAGGCTTGGTTCCCAGCACCCACATCAGGCATCCCACAACTGCCTGCAGCTCCAGCTCCAGCTCCAGCTCCAGGGGCTCTGACACCCTCTTCTGGCCTCTTTGGGCACCTGCACTCCAATGTCCATACACACACACACACACACACACACACACACACACACACACACACACACGCGCACACACGCACACACAAATGTAATGAGATTTTAAGTGTTTTA
This sequence comes from Nannospalax galili, assembly GCF_000622305.1. NCBI lineage: Eukaryota > Metazoa > Chordata > Mammalia > Rodentia > Spalacidae > Nannospalax > Nannospalax galili. The sequence continues at coordinate 1,247,514 of NW_008353937.1, forward strand.
AATGAGAATAGTTATGCTTCTAAATTCAGAATACTTCAGACTTTTCTCAATGAAGTGACGCTGAGCCGTGTAGTCCCTGAACCCTCTGAGCAGGGTGCACTGCACACGCAAAGGTGGAAAGACTGATGACTTTCACGGATGCATATCAAGTCCCACAAATCCCGCCACATCATCTTGGTTGTGCCATGCAATGAGCCATGGAGAAGATGTTTCATTTTCTGAATTTTGAAACTTCTACTGCAGAGGAATGGCTGAGGCCTGGAACTTCGCCCAGTGAGCACACAGTAAGGGTGTGGGAGGGAGGAGCAGCTCCTGCTGCTTTGGGGGAACCTGGACGCTTCCCAGTGGCCCCAGTCCCACGGGATTAAGCGAACACTTGTCCTGCATCCCAGCATCCAGGGAGAGGTTTAGGAGAGTCACAGCCCAGTCAGACAAGTTCCTCCTAGCTTCTACCATCAGTCGAGAACAATTTCCATCTCAGGGAAGGAGGAACTAAGACCAGGACAGCACTAACAATCCCACCCACAGGGGCTCTCTGAGCTGTCTTTGGCCCAGCATGACACTTCCCCCTCAGGCTCACGGTGTTGCTAATTTAGAACTCCTTTAGGGTAAATTCCTGAAAGTTGAGTTGCTCGGACAAGTGTACGGATGTTGTAGACTTTAATTAATGGTAATATTGTCTGTTAATTGCTGTTGCCAAAACCAATATAGACAATAGATAGATGATAGATAGATACATAGATACATAGAAGATAGATAGATGATAGATAGAAGATAGGTAGGTAGAGATAGATAGATGATAGATAGATAGATAGATAGATAGATGATAGATAGATAGATAGATAGATGATTGATAGATAGATGATAGATAGATAGATAGATAGAT
>NW_008353937.1:1248622-1267423 GCF_000622305.1 Nannospalax galili
TAGATAGATAGATAGATAGATAGATAGATAGATAGATAGATAGATAGATGATAGATAGATAGATAGATAGATAGATAGATAGATGATATAGATAGGTAGATAGATGATGATAGATAGAGATAGATAGATGATAGATGATAGAGAGAGAGAGAGAGATGATAGATAGATTCCATCACTCTGACACCAAAGGACACTTCCTTGAAGCTACAAATCCCTTGGACAATGAAGCTGCAGTGCAAGCAGGAGAAGCCCAGACCAGTGGCTCTCCAGGCTTCAGTGCAAATGAGATACCGTATACACAGGCTATGCGGCCACTGCTGGCTGACACTGTTATACAGACAGCTTTTTTATAAGCAGGAAGTGCACTCACACTCAAGTAATAATCAAAGAGTAAATGCATAGGCAGGCAACAGAGTCATTTATCTTGATCAAGGAACGCGTACACCACATGTAATTGCATGTGCCATGCTTTGATGGGATCAGTGACACTGTAAGTCTGTTCCCACCAGTGTCGCCACAACACATGAGCTACATTACAATAGCTGCAGCAGAAATCTCCCAGCTCTGTTGGAGCTTAACAGGCCCTCGCTGTCTGTGGTCCAGAGTTGATCGAAAAGCCATTACGCAGCAATCTTTCTCAGTCCTGGCCCGCATGATGCATCATCTTGTCATTTCTTTTCTAATGTTTATTTTGGGAGCGTCTGGTGTGTTACATGGGTAGGTGGGCATGCCCATCTGGCCATCGGGGTCTTCCTCTACTGCTTTCTACCTTATGGCCTTGAACCAGTCTCTGACTGAACCTGAAACCTGCCATTTTGGTAAAGCTGCCTGTGGATGCCACCATGTGGATGCTGGGAACTGAACCCAGGTCCTCTGCAAGAGCAGCCAGTGCTCTTAACCACTGTACCATCTCTCCAGCCCTGAATGTGCTATTTTTTAATATTTGTTTTAGCTCTTAGCAATGACAGCAACATCTTCTCAACTTAACTATATCTTTCTATTTAATTTGTGATGGTTTTACTTAGCAAACTTCTTTGAAGATTTATCATCACATCTATCAATATTTTCTGATAGAAAATACGGGGTTGAGGAGTATCCTCGACATCAGAGGAGTGTTGGGAATGAAGTCCTCAAACTTGTTAGCTCGTGGAATCTGGGAGAATTGAATACAAAGATCTTGTAGCCATCATTAAAATGTCATGTCATGCTAAGATCAGGAACTTCCAACATCCTATATTTTGAAAGAATATCATTCATTTAGTTGATCGCTCATTTCATTAAGAGACAACAGAGCACTACCATAGGCCAGGACCATGCCGGGCACGGGACACACACTGCAAACGAAACAGACTGAGTCCTGTCTCTGGAGCTCACCTGCCCAAGGGTGGCCTTTGCTGGCACCGAGCATGTCCTGTCCAAGACCCCATCTCGTGCTGGGAACATGACTAGACGCCAGGCTGCAGCCTCCCAGGCTATGTATAGCCTGCCTCACCCAGAACATATCTAGGGTAGCTTGAGGAATGTTTTCACCTCTAAGGGCCATCCAACAAGCAAGAGAACTGGGTCCTGGAGACCCAGGGGTGGAGAGAGACAGGAAATGATGGACTCGGGGTTCTTGGGCTGGGGAAAGTGGCTCCAGGTGCTGTCCCGTCTGCTCACAGATGGCCAGCAAGTCGGTGCCATTCCTGAACACAGATGTGTGGTCCAAGGAGTTGCTATGGACACTTACCAAGTCTAGCCAGATCCAGCAAGTGCAGACCCCAGAGAAGGTGGGCCCTGATGCCCCCAGTAACCCCTATCCACCCTCCACACAGGCCCAGGGGCACACAGAGCCCTAGGGAAAAATTGGAGACTCTAAAGGGAGCAGGAACCAGGCCTGGGAAACTGAACTGAATTTCCCCTAGCTGACCACAAGCTGGGGCTTAGCCTGTCCCAAAGCAGGGCAGGAAGGGTGGGCAACAGGGTCAGGGAGCCCAGGGGAGTGTGGTCTGGGGAACTGTTCACAGGCAGCCGCCCAGGCCAGGTGGGTCCAGCTCAGGACAAGATATTGAACCTGCCACCAGGCCTTCCGGTTCCCTACTACGGGCTGATCCTTCAAGCAGAGGAGGACAGCACCACTGTCAGGACACACCTGAAGACCCTCCTGGAAACATCTCACCAGTGGCCCAAGCAGCGGGAGGTGAGAACCCAGTCCCCTTTGGTCCCCCAACTTCCTGGCCCAAACCAAGACTTGGTAATTGTCACACACTGAGCCCTAATCCTGGTCACATGCTTATCCCTGATCTCTATCACACACTGAGTACTGATCCTCATCACATACTGAGCCTTGATCCTGTCATATACTGAGCCCTGGTCCTGCTCACACGCTGAGCCCTGACTGTGATCACATTGAACACTGACCCTGCTCATACACTAAACCCTGATCCTGCTCGCACAATGAACCCTGATCCTGCTCACACACTGAGCCCTGATCTTGGTCATAGACTTTTACCTTGGTCACAGCCTGATCTCTGGTCCTGATCACACACTGGGCCCTGATCCTGGTCCTAGCCTGAACCCTGAGCCCTGATCACAGCCTGAGCACTGACCCAGTCACAGACTAAACCGTGATCTTATCTCCTCCCTTCCTACACATCTCTTCATTCCTACCCCTGACTTATGTCTACGTCTACTTAGAACCGGTATAAGGGACCATCAGCCCCTAGGGCTCCCCTCTACTTCTTGCCTCCCCCACAAGAGACAAGACACACTCCTACAGAGTTGGGCTCAGAGCTGAGTGTCCTAAAGTGTGTGAGGGCAGGAAGTATACTGCCATCTGCTGGTGGACTAGGAGAGGCACTAACTCCAGGTCCTCAGACCTCAGAAGACCCTCACCAGTAACCCTGGTTCCCTCCCCACAGGGTATTGCTCTCACAGTGGGATTGGCTGCAGTCCTCCACTTGGAGGACACCTGGTCCATGCTGGAACAGTTTGGGCAGAGCACACCCATCAAGTGGAGCCTGCAGGACTTCTCTCTGACGGTATCAACTAAGGGCTCCTGGCGGGGAGGGAGCACATGGGCGTCTACCCTGCCTGAAAGGTCAGGGCCTCCAGCTGGGACTCCCTGAGTGTGAGAAGAGCATGGTGTCTGGACCATGGACTCTGACTCCCACCAGTACTAACCCCATGAGACCCCTTTGTGCCTCAGTTTCCTCCTCCTGAGCAGAATTTTTCCCTCCCTGGGTGTCAGAACGCCATGGCCATGGAGACCCTCACACACGGCAGGTGCTGAGCAGTGGCAGCCTCGCTGTGCTGTGTGATGGCTGACTGCAGGATTATGGTTGGTCCTGGGGCAAGGGACTCATTCAAAAGCTGAGATGTTTGGCCAGAGAGTGGCTTGTGAACAGGTGGCAGCCCCATGCCTGTCTGCCTAAGTGCATGCACCCCACGTGGTTCCCTCTGGAAGATGCAGTTCCTGGGAAACACTCTACAGACATCCCTTGGGACACAGAAAGGGAAAGAGCCTCTCATTGCCCATGCAGGTCTGCTCATGACTGACCCTGCAACCCGGAGAGGGCCAGAGGTCTCCAGAGGATCTGCCCAGACCCTCAGAGGGTACCTGGTGCTGATAAACAAATCACCATAATAGTACCCTGCTGACATAGAGGAGTGACTCTGGACCACAACCCAAACAGGAAGCTCCACGTGACCCATTACTGTCTCTCTGGATAGGAACCTGATCGTCCCAGGCCCCCAGCGGTCCACAAGGGTTTGGTGTACCAGATGTTGTCTCATTCAGTAAGAAAAGGATGCTAGGCTCTGGGGAAATCACAGGAAGTGTCCCAATTCTACCAGTTTCTGCAGAGACAAGCATCCTACTTGGTGTCTGACGACCATAGACAGTCCCAACCTCCACAAGGAGCCACAAAGACCCTTCACCATCTGGACACCCTACCTGTCCCACCCTGCTAGGATCCAGGTAACCCCTCTCAGACTATCAGCAAGGCCTGACACAGATTCCACCCCTACCTGGTCCCATGGCCAGAGCCCCAAGCACCTGTGGTGGAAATGGGCCAGAAGCACCATCCTCCTCTCCTACAGCCAGATGGCAGCCAAGGCCAAGAGCCACATCCTGCCATGGGTGGACAACATCTTATCCAGGATGATCTTCTTCTTCCGCTTCAGCACCTGCGTACAGGCCGCCATGCCCACCACCATGCCAGTCCTCCTAACGCCTCCCCCAAAGCAGAACCAGGACTCCAACCTTGCCCTGCCCAAACTGCAGAAATCAGAGGACCACGGCTGCACCTGGCCTGCAGCCCACCTCGCCAGTGCCCACTCCTCCCAGAACCACAAAGAGCCAGGCCCAGCCTCCTGGGTTGCCTCCATCATCCTTAAAAAGATCTCTAGGCTTTCCCAAGGACCCCATCCCCCACTTCTCATAAGGCAAACCTTGGGAGAAGGGGGATGGGTACTGAGAGGCCAGGGCAACACCTGCCTCCATGGCTCACCATAGCCTGGGTTGCTATACAGCTGGTCAGCAACTCTTGCCATCAAGATTGCGGCTACCACACCCCAGAGACCACCACTCTCACTGTTTGGCCAGGCTGACCTCATTCACATTTTTAAAACAAGAGCACACCCCTGGTCTAAAACAAAACCTGACCCATGGGCCCCCAGCCACATCCCTCTCACCCTGAGCCAGCTTCGCCTGGCAATGGCGGCCTCGGCCTCCATTCTTGCTCTCCCACATGCTCCCGGGCTTTCGGCCTGACCTGTGCCCTGGGGCATCCTACACAGGATGAAATCCTGAAGCACAGTTTCCTCAACGCCATCCTGAGGCTGGTAGGGGCCATCGGCCAGAGCGAAGGTGCCCACAGCTATGTGTTCTTTCAGACTTGCCAGGTCCTGGAGTGTCTGACGGTGCGTGCCAGGCTCTAAGTACATGAGGGCCTCTCTCAGACCACCAGTCTTCCCAGACAGAGCCTCCTCCCTCAGACCAGCAGCCTTACTGGGCAGAAGACAGTACTGTCAGGAGCAAAGAGCGTTGATCAAGGCAGCGCGGCTCCTGCCCCTGCCGGGATCCAGCAGCAAGGCAGAGTAATTTATGAGGAAACAAGGCTCAGGGCAGCCTGGAGCTAGTCCAGGGTCAGGCAACTTGGACCAGGTATCCAGGATTCAGACCTGGCCTTCCTAACTCCAGAGGCCTTGACTAGCTCCCTAAGTGGGGCCCAGGTCTCAGAGGCTCATGGGTGGGTAAAGATGTGAGGCATCCTCATGTGGGCTGTAGGGGTGCTGGGGTCCTGAGGCAAAAGTGGGATCAGCCAGGTCTGAGCCCCTGCGCCTTCTCCTGGTGCAGATGGTGACAGAGAAGGAACTACAGGACACACTATTCACCAGCAGCCGTCAGCAGGTCTCCACATCGTCTCCAGCCTCTGGTAGGTCCCAGTCTGTGGAGGGCTGTCTGACTCAAAGCAGCAGGTCTCTGCCTGGGCGGCTAACAGGGGACCCAGATCGGGGGAAGTCAGATATCAAGGCCCTGCAGTGCAAAGCTTGCAGCCTGAGCCAGTGTGGGACAGGGAAGGGTCTGGAGCATTAGGCCCGAGCACAGCCAGTCCACAGAGTAGGCTGACCCTTTCCCCCAGGCACTCCACTAAGGCTACCCAAGGGGCAGCTGCATCTAGAACCCAATCAAGCCCCAGGGAAAGGGAGAGAGGCAGGAAGCCCGGGGACTCGGGGGCCTTAGAGCCAGAGAGACACATCCTGGCTCAGCTCTCCACCAACAGATCAGAGGGAAGGTGAGGCCAGAAAAGACAGGCAGGCAGCTGGTGGCTCACATGGTCCCGGGCCGAGTGGAGGGGATGCTAGGCAGGCATCCACTCGGCCTGGATTCACAGCCCATCGCCACCCAGATGCTTTGCCTCTCCCAGCCCCTCTAATGATCAGCGCCCCTTCCAAATCCGCCCTGCTGTACATGTCACTATTGCAGCCTAGGTGTGAGGCACTGTCTGGGCTCTGGGACCCAGCTGGGAGCCAGCAAGGAACATCCCTGATCATTACACATGCCACAACAGGGTTAGGGGAAGGTACTGAAAGAGGGAGACAGAGAGGGATGTAACACCCTCGTGGGGCTGAGGGGTACGGGAGCTGGTGCTGACAGCTTGCCCTAGGAGCATTGATCGACAGTGAGCCTATGAGCCTGGTGCTCTGCAGACTTCAGGACACAGAGTCTGACTTAAGTTGGCTGAAAGGGGACCATTAAGCAAAGTCCTGGAAAAGTGAGTCTGAGCCCTACAGGTACCCAGTAACAGGAACAGCACATGCAAAAGGCCCTTGGCTAGCACATTCTGGGCCAGCAGGAGACCAAGGAAGTGGATTATGCACTAGTCGCTGTAAAAAGCAAAAAGTTGTACGTTATGCACTGTTAGAGACAGATGCCAGAGTACCAGGGGCCCCACCACTGTGTGCTCCCCAACAGATCCCTTCCAATCCCAGGCCCTTAGGCTCTTGCCCCTCTGTCTTCCCAACAGTGCGCTGAGGCCACCCATGGACATAGACAAGAAATCCCGGCTCCTCACCACCTGCTTCCACAGCATCTTTGTGCTGCTGCTGTTGGACGCCCTGGAGAAGCACACATGCCTCTTCCTAGAACCACCCAATATCCAGGTGCAGCTTGCAGGGCACTCTTGAGCAGGGCATCAGGCTCAGTCTGCTGTGCATGGCCTGAGAGGGGGAAGAGGTCACTCCACAGGCAGAGTGGGGGCCCTGGGCAGTTGCCTAAGGCACTGGGTCTCTGTTTGCCCACTTGGGACACAGAAGTTATCAACAGAGGGCCGTGGTACATAATGCAGCTTGAACTGAGACCTGCTGTGTATCTGTGCAGGTGCTCTGTACATAGTGGTATGTACAGCCTCCCTGCTGACCCAAGAGCCAGGTGGAGGACGCAGCACCCCTCGCTCAGCATCTGCGAGGCTGTAAATGACAGGCTACTGTGTGACCATTGTGTTTCCCTCCTCTAAGCCTCATGGCAGCACAAGGAACTCAGAGAGAAAGGGGAGGTGGCTCTCTCAAAGGGATGAATTCCCAAGTGTTATAGGGATTCAAGAACATCAGCCCAGCCACTAGGTCCTGTCACACCTAGGAGTCACCCTCCCTGAAAGGCAGGATCACTCTCATCACACCAGCCTGCATGAACCCTGGCCCTCTGGGACTCACCTGGTCCACATCACCCTAGCTAGGCTGGGGGAAAGGAGCTCAGAAAACAGCTCCCAACCCCCACCTGGGTACAATTCAATACAAGCTACTCCAGCCATGAGATGCCGGCAGTGGCTCATGGCTACCACCAGGGAGCACATGAGACTGTGGGGCATAGACCTAGCCCTGAGTGTCCCTGACAAGGGAAAGCTGGGCAGCTTTGTTAAGTGCGCCCTGCCCAGGCTCTGCAGACACTTCGCACTTTCCATAGTGACTGGAGAACAGGACACATCTCAGGAAGATAAAGTCTGTAATGGGAAAGTCAAGATCTGAACCCCGCCCCTGGGCAGTTTGTAGTGCACACCTCTGAGGCTGGACCAAGGAGCACTGTGGGTCAGGTAGTGACAGAGGTATGGGTAATGTCTGTTCCCCATGTCTTCCAAAGCACCCTGTGAATGTAAGACTCTGGTCCTGCAAAGAATACAACCAGGGCCTGGGTGTCCACACTGGGAGCTAGGGATACTGGGCTAGGCTCCTATTCATTTCCACCCCATCTGTCCTGCTCTGTCACATAGGACTGGCTTCCTGTGACCCCAGTGGCAGAACGCAGGCCTAGGAGGTGAAGCCGTCTCTCCAAGTCACTAGATAGCAAATACCCAGAGCTCTTGGTGGCCTGATGGGAGCCCAACTGGGGCATTTCTGTGGCCCCTCCCTCATGAACAGCAGCAAGCAAGTCAGTAAAACTATTGTAGAGGTGTCTGGAGCAAAGGCCCAGGGGTTAGGAACCCTGGTTGCTCTTGCAGAAGGCCAGGGTTCGATTCCCAGCACCCACATGGCAGCTGACAACTGGCTGTAACTCCAGTTCCAGGAGATCTGACACCCTTTTCTGACCTCTGCAGGCATTGTGCAACACGGATGTACCTACCTACGTGCAGGCATTACATTCATACATATAAAATAAAAATGAGAAATAAAATTTTAGTTAAACTGTTGGGGAGAAGGAATGTCCCTTCATGAGCCCAAGAAACCAGAGTTAGTTGGATCTTTTGCAGGGCCACAGCAAAGTTGACACTTGGACCCTTGTTTACAACTTTTAAGAGGATCAGCAAGATGGTTAGCAAGTAAAACTGCTTGTCATGCAAGCCTAATGACTTGAGTTTGGTCCCAGAGCCCATGGTGGAAGGAAAGAGCAGACTCCAGAAAGTCATCCTCTGATCTCCACACATATGTCATGGCATGGCATACGCACTATAATTAATTAGTTTATTAATCAATTAAAACTTACTATGAATTTCAGGACAGAAAATGCAGTTACAGCCAGTACCGTTTGAGTTTAGGGTCCTGGAAGTAACCCAGACCACATGTCCACATGTCCATGGAGCCAGCCTTGCCTGGAATGAACTCACCTGTGCCCTTGGGTGGGTCCCCAAGGGAGCTCCATGGCCCGTCTGTGTACCCGTGTGACAGGTGGACCCCTTTGTAGACTCAGTGGTGACTTCTGGCAGGTGTGAAAGCCTGGTCTGAGGATGTGCAGGAAGTGGGTGCCCACTGGGCACTACAGCAGACCTGAGCCCTCACCCACACCTGGCCTGACTGACCCCTGCCCTCCCACAGGCACTGTACAGCCAGACCATGGAAGCACTGGACCACATGCTACAGAGCTTCAGAAGCCCACAGCCGATGAGCTGCACTTCCTGCTGTTGGTGAGAGCTGCCAGGCAGGGGGCTGGGGCAGGGGTGCAATCCCTGACCCAAAAGCCCCAAGGCTGGTGCTCCACAGGGCGCAGGACTTCCTGTGTAGTTTTGGAGAATCTAGATGGGACAGTAAGGCAGAGGTCAGCCTTGCCTAAAGGGGTCTACTGAGGAAGTGGCTTCCCCCGCCACATGTGCCCATGCCACTGTGCCCCCTCAAGGGCCTGGATCCTGCAGCTCCCCTTCACCCACCCTCTGGGTACCATGCCTCCATGGGCACTCAGCAGATAGTGAAGGTCTAGTGGCAGGGTCTGAAACCAGAGGGAGGAAGCCCAGCTCCACCCAGGTCTGAAGTCAGGGCCAGTCAGAGTTTACCAAGGAGCCATCACAGGGAAGATCCACGAGAGAAGGGCACCACAGGACCAAGGAGAGTAGAACAGGCTCAGCAGGTCAGAGTAGAGGAAGCTGGAGCCTGGAGGGTAATGGGACCAGAGTGAAGTTCAGGCCAGCAGGGCCAGGGCCTGGTGAAGAAGTCAGGAGAGCAAACAGGAGCTCCCATCCCCGAAGTCTAGAGGGAGAACTTGAGTGAGCAAGCACCTAAGCAACAAGGTAGCACCCACTCCTGGAATGTGCCTGAGTTGTGGTGTCTGCCACCAGTGGAAGTCATCGGTCTCCCCAGCCATCACTAGATCACTCTTATCTCCAAATATCCTGTGTCCGCATAAGTGACCACACAGCCCCTCAGCCATGCAGCACTCTAAAATCAATACCGAGCCTCTGCTTGAGGCTCCTGTGTCCGTTTTCTGCACATGCAGCAGGGTATAGAAAGGGGCACACACACACACACACACACACACACACACACACACACACAGTAGATTAAGCACTTTTGGGAGGAGGGAATGAGTCTGCGGCACAGGGGTGGCCAGTCCTGAGAGGTGGCTCTGGGGACAAGGACTGAAGAGGAAACAGGAAAAGCTGGACCCAGAAGCGGTGGAAAATGGGCTTGTTGACCCGTGGGAGGGTCCTTTCCCCCGCTGGGCTCCACGGGGCTGGCCCTTCCTGGGACTCTAGCACAGCAACTTTTCCCAACCTCACCCACCCTGCAGCATCTGCACGTCTGGCTGGCATCTGAGAAGACTCATGAGTGTCAACGGGCTATGCACAGGTGCACAGCACTCCTCAAATTCCTGAACTATGAACACTGCATACATGTAGGTACCAGTCCCCAGCCCCTCACTCCACAGCCCCTCACCTCCCCAGCCCCTCACCTCCGTATCCCCTCACCCCCACAGCCCCTCACCTCCGCAGCCCCTCACCCCCACCCTGTTGCCCTTCACCCCCAACCCCATTCTCTAGTCATATGCTGTCAGGGGCAGGGCCTCCTACCTTGTACCCCTGCCTCCAGGCCAAGGTGGATTCTGAGTGCCCTACTACTTGACTGAGCCCCACAGCAGTGAACAGCCTAAATACCCTTTTCTTACACTTGAAGTACCAGGCTAAGGGAAGTCCGGAAGCTGGCCCCAACCCAGGAGGTGGGACTCTTGTCCACACAACTCTAGTCCAGGAGCAGGTGCTTCTTCTCCAGCCTCAGCATCTCTCCTGTAAGATGGGCAGATAGGACTCCCTAGAGGGATGTGCTGGCAAGCTGACCCGGTGTAGATCAGTACCAGTCACATGGAGCAGCCCCGTGCCCACTGCTTCATCTAACACAAGCCCCCATGTCACCCTTACGATTGCTCTGGGGGCAAATGAACTTCAGCCGAGCACAAAGAAAGAACAATTCCTCCTTCATCTACTGAATTAGTGCCAACTGATTAGCCAGGAGGCCTAAGCCCTGGGGGCTGATAAAAGCTGATAGAGCTGAGTACAAAAACACTCCGTAATCAAGGTAAAACACTGATTTTTGTAAATAAAGTTTTATTGGGAACCAGGGCTGAGGTCAGGTTAAGCAAGCCAGGCAGAGTTCTATAATTTCAAGGTTGGATCTTGTATTGAGACTTTGGTCCTCTGTTCAACGTGGAGAGTTTACATTTGTTTTGGTTTTTGTTAAATTGCATTAGCCCTGATTTCTCTTGATTATTAAGTTTTGGAATCAAGTCCTTATATTTTGCCTAGCCCAGGCCATTGGCCCAATTTCAGGGATCCCCTAGGGATCATTCTGGGATACCAGGTGGGACTCTGTGGGTAGGCCCACCATCAGTGAGCACACTCTCTACATAGACAAAGGAAAACTTTAGAAGGACCGGGCAGCTGGTGGCCATGCTGGAGCTTCTATGCCAGAACCCAGATAGGACCACACAGCACTCAAGTCTGCAAGCAATAGGCCACCTCTACCAGCTTCTGATATACCAGAAGGGTGAGTGTCTTCCACTACAGTGCACCTGGCCCCTCCTCAGTCACAGCCTGGGGTGGAGTCATACCAGCACCCCTGAAATCAACCCTGCCCCAAATCCAGTCTGGACTTCAGCCATAACCTTCTAGTTACCCAACCCCCAAACCCAAAGTGTGCACAGGCCCAATCCCACCCTCACTGCTGCCCTGTCCCACCTAGACCCCACCCCCACCCCCATGGCCCTCACCCTTATCATGCTTTGGCCAGCAGAAGACACTCCAGCGGCAGAGGGAGAGACCTCCCAGGGGCTCTCCCAGTCTGATGCTGGCAGAACTGCCCTCTGGAGCAGTGGAGATCAGAGGGGTACTCTCCCAACTCCCAAGAAGATGATCTCCTCAAACGACAGCATCTTCCATCTGGGCAGCTCCCAAGCCATCAAGGTCAAAGCCTTTAGAGTCTAGGCAGACTGGGTGGGGGCGTGGCCAAAACAGACTGCCAATGGGTGATGATAAACTCACTCTTCTCCTCTGTACTGTTAAAGGGGAACCAGGCAGGTTGGAGGAGACACCAGCACACACTGGGCACATGTATGTCATGTGCTGGGGGCTTCACAGGAATCTCAGGTCCCTTCCATGAGTTTTTCCGACTATCTCTAGGCTGTAGCACTTACCCCATTTACAGCCTCCGCACTCCACATCAAGGTTAGACGTGTTATCCTCAGAAGTCACCCAAGCTGAAGCTTGTGAGCTGAGTACTGGTGTGAGCTGGGTGCTGGCATTGGCTGGGAGACCCATGTTAAAGCCACCTCAGAGCTCTGAGTTCAGGAAGTCTGTGGTAGTTTTCGCTTGCTCGGGTGGGGTTGAACCCCAGCTAAGAACAATCACTGTGACCGGCATACTTGACAGTCCTAGTCAGACCCTGAGCCTTCCAGACAAGAAATGGGGTCTCACTAGGGTTCAGTATGGGGCCTGGGGGTAGAACTGGCTTTCAGTAAACACCCATGATGGCCAAGTAGAGCAAGTGGTGCCAAAGTGGGGCACATGGCTAGGAAGTACCCCAGCAAGGCTTGGTCTGGTCCCAGTGACATCAGCAGCTTCAGCAGCCATATGAGCTGTCCAAATCCTGAAGCCACTAGAAGTTTACTGAAGAAAATCTGAGCCTCTGGGGCCAGCACATCAATGGGCCTGTCTACAACAAAGAAAGCCTAGTGTGGGTGCAGTTCGCAGCAGAGAACCTGGGCTGCAGAGGCGATGTGGGGAGGGAAAGATCCCAGAAGGAAAGGTGACTGGGCCACTGACAGCAAAGTGTCCAGGGCCTAGGTAGAGGAAGCCTGCTCTATCTGTGCCTAGAAAAAAGCAGGGAAAGGTTGGATGGGAGAAGGGGGAAGAACAGGAGGGGCTGCTATTGTGAGAGGCAAACACTCTGGGCCTTGACTCAAGTCCCAAGTTTATCTTGACTCCTCGTGTGGTCTTGAAATACATTACACCTTTATCAACATCACTATCACCCTCATCATCACCACCAGCAGCAGCAGCACCACCACCACCACCATCATCACCACCATCACCACTATCGTCACTAATACCACCATCATCATCACCACCATCACCACTCCCACCACCATTGCCATCATTAATACCCCCCATCGTTGCCATCACTACCATCATCACCACCATCACCATTACCACCACCATCATCACTAATGCCTCTTCCTCTTCACCACCATCAGCATTCTCACCATCGCCATCTATACCGCCATCACCATCACTAATGTCCCCATCATCACCATCACTATCACCACCACATCATTACCATTGTCACTACCGTTAACATCATCCCCACCTTTACCCCATTCCTCTTCATCAACATTGTCATAACCACCACCAGCATATCACCATCACCTCCATCATTACCACCATATCATCACTAATGTTCCCATCATCACCACCACCATATCATCACCACCATCATCACTACCACCACCACCATCATCACCATTAGTACCACCACCATGATATCACCATCCCCTCCATCATCATCATCACCACCGTCGTCATAATCATGACACCATCTCACAGTTATTCAAGGTCTTGATTAAAGCTCAACAACACAGAAGTCCATGCCATTCCTATAGTCTTCCGGGGCTCTGAGAGTCTTGCCATTCTAACTTGTGCTTTCTGGAAGGTTAACCATGTTTTATGTCTGTGCTGTTCACAGGACTCATTGGCCACATGTAGTGGCTGAGCACTTGAACTGAGTCTAGGGATACCAAGTAACTAAACATTTTATTAAATACAGATCAATTTAAGCCTATCATAGATTTAAGCTATTATGAATGGTGAGGATGTTTTGTTGAATAGCTATGTTTCAAGTCTTTCCAACCCCATGAAGGGCTCATGATCTGCTTTCATTCATGAGACTCACCACTAGGCTGACTCCAGAGAATGTAGGAGCCAAGCATAGCTGGAGGCTAGCAAGGCCATACATAGAGACAGAAACCCTGGGTTCCACACCAACCTAACCCCACCTGTGCTACCCTGCTCCATGGCATGTCTCTAGGCCAAGGTTAATCCAGGTGACCTGAAAGATCCTTCTCAACTCTGAAGTTCAATTCTCTTTGATTAAAACCCTTACAAGGACTTGGGCCTGGCTATGGGTGGTGGCCCTCTGGACTCAAGCTGACATGAGGACAACCTAGAGCTAAGACACAAAGGGAATGGCTTTGGGGCCACCAGCATCCCAGGACAAACCAGGGCTGGTTGAGGAAAGGAACCCTGTGCTGAACATCTTGCCCCCTCCTTCCTGCCCCTGGGCATTGGTTAAGAAAGGTGTGGAAGAGACCCTGTGCTGGGCCCACATGGGGAGCCTAGAGGAGTGCATACCAGAGATTTGGGGAGTCTGGCAGAGGGGAAGTTTGAAAAGGGGAGTCACAGGGGCTGGAGGTGACAAGATGACAGCCTCTCTGCTCTCTTAGGAGATCACGAGTCATCTCTTGATGACAGAGCTGACTGATCTCATCTGGACAGTCATCGATGGTCTGGGATCCACCAGCCCCAGCCATGTACAAGCAGCTGCCGATTTGCTTTTCCTTGTCATCCAGGAGCATGGAGACGACCTGGCAGCTGGGAGGGCCAGGGAGGAAGGGGGAAGAGTGAGGGACTAGGCCATAGTCAGCATCCAAGGACCCCCACTGAACCAGGATGGGGCAGACTGGGATTCCACCACAGGCAGCAACCAATCCAATGGATGGATGTATGGATGGATGGATAGATGGGGAACAGGTGGGTGGAGAGACAGGTGGATGGATGGATAGGTGGATGGGGGAGTGGATGAGTAGGTGGGTGGATGGGTGGATGGATGGATGGATGGATGGATGGATGGATGGATGGATAGATGGATGTATGGATGGATAGATATGATTGGTGGGTGGGTGTATGGATGCATGGATGGATGGATAGATGTGATTGGTGGGTGATTGGATGGATGGATGGATGGATGGATGGATGTGATTTGTGGGTGTGTGTATGGATGCATGGATGGATAGATGTGATTGGTGGGTGGGTGGAGGGATGGATGGATGGATGGATGGATGGATGGATGGATGGATGTGATTTGTGGGTGTGTGTATGGATGCATGGATGGATAGATGTGATTGGTGGGTGGGTGGGGGGATGGATGGATGGATGGATAGATGTGATTGGTGGGTGGGTGTATGGATGCATGGATGGATGGATAGATGTGATTGGTGGGTGATTGGATGGATGGATGGATGGATAGATGGATAAATGGGTGGATAGATAGATGGATGAATAGATGGGTGAGGGGTGAGTTAGTGGGTAGAAGGGTAGATGTATGGATGGATAGGTAGATGTGTGAGTGGATGGGTGGATAGGTAAGTGGATGGATAGATAAGTCGATGCATGAGTGGATACAGGAGTAGCCTAAGAGTCTGCTAGAGCCTGGTGGTGATTTCAGGTCCTGGGGCAGATGTGTGCTGGTTGAATGCTGCTGTGGGCCCTAGAGAATGACATGGCAGCAGAAAGGGCAGACTAGATCCTCTGGAGCTTGTGGTCTGATGGGGGTGACAACACACAGACAGGAGTGGACAAGACAGCCTGGTAGATACAGAAACTGCATGGTGAACCCCGTGGGATGGGAAGAGGTGCTCCAGCAGGAGACAACCACTATCAGCCTTGCAGGCAGGAAGCTTCAGGTTGGCCTAACCTACTGAGTGGGCCCCAAAGACCCTGAGCACATGGGATGCAGTGTACTTAGGCAAGCTAAAGGGGGTTCAGCAGCTGTAGGGCAGTTTGGGCAGAATCTAAGGATCTCAAATGCCTCAGTGTCCTGTCCTGGGACTTCCCTTCAAGCTAGATGTGTAGAATGAGTGGGGACTCCCCATCAGACCTCTCCCCTTCCTCCCTGCCCTCTCTGCACAGGTTGGCAAAATGGGCCAAATCATCTACCACCACCTCTGTGCCATTCACATGCCCCAAGCCAAGGAAAGCACTCTGCGTGCCATAACCCTGCTGGCCCAGAACCACATCCCAGAGCTGGTGGCTGCATTCCTGGACTTTTCCACTCCCCTGGACAGGTGCTTAGCCCCACCCTCCCTCTCTGCCCCCACTGTCCACCCTCCATCCTCCTCCAGGGCAACCTCACAGCTTCTGTCCTCCTGACTGCCCCTCACAGCTCACAAGAGGCCCAGAGTACTTGGTGCAGGGAAGGAGCCAGAACTTCTCTTCATTTAGGCCATACAAAACACCTGCTCCAGCCTCCACCACCCATCCTGATGGAGAAGGCATCCAAGAACCCCAGGAGCTCCTGGCCAGGGCCCCAATCACCTGAAAAACCTCACTATCCATCAGCATAGACCCCTCTGGCTCACCATTCTATTCTTCCAAGGGTCCCCTGTGGCCACCTCAGCCCCCTCAGGTGGGCCTAGTTTTTCTCCCAAACCCTTGGGACCTCTGGGTTTGGGAATGAGCTAGGCTCCTCAGTATTGTTCACGGCCCCTCCTCCCTAAAATCCCAGTTCTGAATCCCATGTTCTCAGTCTGTACTACCTGTCACCCATCCACCACACCTCTCTCAGGTCACCTCTCACTTCTTGAGGATGTACCCTGCTCAGATAGACACTGGATTTCTCCCCTATCTGAGCTAGAATTCCCCTTCTCTCACCTGAACTTCTGCCTGGATCTCTTACTCCATCACCCAGCAAACTCCACCTGGTGGGACCAGTGAGCCATCCTGCCTAGCTTCTCACACTTCACCCTACCCTTACGTGACTCCAGCTTTCCAGGGTCAGTTCTGCTGACTGGTCACAGGCACACACCCAGGTCTTTGCCCTTGGCATTGCCCTAGCTCCCAGCTGCTCTGGGAACTGCGGAGACCCCAGGACAGAGTTCTCCCAGAGCCTAGCATCTCCTCCAGGGAGAATTGTCAGCTCAGCAGAGCAGTGTCTTGTTTCTATTAGTAATGCTGAGATTTGAATGTGGTTCTAACATCTGGATGCTTCCTGATCTTTAAAGCTCTTTTTGTGAATGTCGCCTGGGTCCTCAAGAAGAAAACATAGTTTCTATCATTCAGATGTGGATTTTGAAATATATCCACCAGGTTTACCTGTGTGTGTGTGTGTGTGTGTGTGTGTGTGTGTGTATGCACACACAAGCACATAGGTGCACATGTGGCGGTCAGAAGACAACTTGCAGGAGTCGGTTCTCTCTTGAGCCATGTGAGTCCTGGAGATCAAACTCAGGTCATCAGGCTTATCAGCAAGCATCTTTACCCACCGAGCCATGTTGCAGACCCAGGGTTTACCTTCTCGATCATGTTGTTTGGTCTTTCAACTTCCTACTGCTTTCAACTCTATTGTACAAACACACAACAAAACAGTAAAGATGTGATGCTGCTCTCCTACAACCCAGTACTTGGGAGACTAAGGCAGGATCATCACAAGTTTCAAGCCAACCTGTTCTACATAGTGAGTTCCAGGCCAGCCAGGTCTACAGGGAGACCCTGAAGAGGGTGGGGGGGAAGGAGGGAGAGAGAGAACAATGGAAAGAAGGAATGAGAAAAACAGAGAGGAAAAAGAAATGTCTACTTGGGATCTGTCTCTGGAATCAATTGCTTTATTTTTTAATTAATTTATTTTATTTTGTATGTATGAGTATATTGCCTACATGTATGTAAGTGCACCTGTGTCAAGCAGTGCTCAAGGTCAGAAGAGAGCGTCAGATCCCCTGGAACTGGAATTACAGATGGTTGTCAGCTGCCATGTGGGTGCTGGGATTTGAACTGGAGTCCTCTGCAAGAGCAGCCAGTGCTCTTAACTGCTGAGCCACCTCTCCAGCCCCCGCCCTGGCATTCTTATCCTCTGCCATTTCCTGGTGTGCATTCAATCATCCCTTTATCTGAAACTTTGTTTTTAGACAAGATCTTTCTATATATTCCTGGCTAGTCTCAAATTTATAGCAGTTCTCCTGCCTCAGCCTCCAGGGTGCTGGGAATATAGGTGTGTACTGCCACACATAGGTGTTTTTTTTTTTTACATTTTTTAAAATTTAATAATCACATGATTAGAAGAAGCATTTCATTACAGCTTTAACATATTCAGTAACAATTTCCAGAGCAAGGATACATCTCTTTCAAAAGTGGCTGTAAATTTTTAAGTTCACTGTTGAATTAATACAGTTATACAATATTTAACTCAGTATAAACCCTGTAAGACATAAAATTGAATGCATTTTTACCCTTCAAAGATCTCCATTTCATTTTAAAATATGCTGTTTCCTACATTTTTAATGCTACTAACACTTAGATGTTTGCACATGTGTCTTTAATCTCTATATATCTGATTACCAGTCACAGTCGGTTACACTTGGATCCTTGGCACCTGAGTATGGATATGAAGTCATCAGGTAGATTTCAATGGTAATGTTTATCACCTCTAATTAACATGACGTAAATTTTTATGCTTCCTCCTCAAATATGTCTTTTTCTTTAATTTGTTGTTTTGTGTGTATATCACACAAGAACATCCCACACAATCTTATTCATCTATATACCCACTTCCCAAATGGCACCCTCCCATAGTCTCCCCACACACACACACTGGAGCCCATATACTCTGTCATCCCTGTTACTGTCCACTGTGTGTGCAGCACCCCCAGCCATTCCCCAGTGCTTGTCCATCTGCTGAATCTAGTCAGCCTATCTAGAGATCCTTGTTGTAGGAAGATCAGTTCTTCCTCATCTAGCAGCAATCAGTTGTCAGTATGCCTTTAACTAAGATTGGGGTCTGCTGTTCATTTTCCCATTTCTGTGCTGGGTTACTGTCTGGGAGTCTCTTGGGCCACCCTAGCCAATAACTCAAAGGAAGGAATCTCCTATCTGGCATTGTTTCTTGTTATGCAGCCTTTAGGTATACATATGGACTCTTAAAAATTATATTGACCCCTTTAATCTTTGGTTATACTTTCCTTTTGGGTGTTTAAGACCATACAATTAGCCAAAATAAACCAATTTATTTTTACTCTTAAGGTCATTTGAAGATCCATTCCTCAGGGGTCACATGGGCTTGGGAGGAGCCCCTGGCTCCTTT
>NW_008353937.1:1268263-1304249 GCF_000622305.1 Nannospalax galili
TTCCTTTCCATTATCCTGGTTTCTGTAGTTATGTCTGGATACATACTCACTTATCAGGGTTTGGTTCTAGGATCCACATTATGAGGGAGAACATACCTCGCTTTTATTTTTTCTGAGTCTGTATTACTTCACTTAGTATAACAGTTTCTAGTTCCATCCATTTACCTGCACATTTCATGATTTCATCTTTCTTTACTGCTCAGTAAAACGCCATTGTATAAATGAACCACATTTTCATTATCCACTCATCAGTTGATGGACACTTAGGTGGCTTCCATCTCTTAGCTACTGTGAAAAGAGCAGCAACAAACATGGGTGTACAAGTGTCTCTGCAATAGGATGAGTTCTTTGGGTATATGCCAAGGAGTGGTATAACTGGGTCAAATGGCAGGTTCATTTGTAGTTTTTTAAGAGTTCTCCACTCTGCTTTTCATAGGGTTTGAACCAGTTTGCAGTCCCACCAGCAGTGGATGAGGGTTCCCCTTTCCCCACATCCTCTCCGACATTTGATATCATTTGTTTTCTTGATCTTAGCCAGTCTGACCCGGGTAAGGTGAAATCTTAAAGTGGTTTTAATTTGCATTTCCCTAATTACTAATGATGTTGAACAATAGGTGTTTGTTTTTATTTGATGTGCTCTAACCCCATCCAGTTTCCACGCAAGTCGGCAAAGCTACTTTGTCCTTTTTATGTTTCCTGTTTGCACCTACACTTCGCCAAAATGTGCCACTCATAGTGGTCTGGGGACACAGTATGCATGCGGGATCAGAAGCCCAGTCCTCACACTTGCCCAGCCAGCACTTTAACCACTGAGCCGTCTCCCCAGCCCGAGGGTTTTTCGGTTTGGGTTTTGGTTTTGAGACGGTGTCTTGCTTACGTAGCCCAGGACGGCCTTCGACTTGAGAATGCTAAGTTAACACAGCTGAGATGCTCTTTTGTTTGTTCCTTATGTTCCGTTTCTTTACTGAATTCAGCTGCCTCTCTTTGCAGATCTTACTGAAGTTTTTTGTGCTTTTTTGAGTGTTTTCAAGGTGGTCTCTGAGCACTTTCTTGAGTATGGAGTGAACGTGTCTCGGGACCCTCTGTGGATTGAACAATCTTCAGGGGCTTCTTTACTTTCTGTCTGTTTACTTGGATTTTCTGACTTTTTGCAAAAACTAGAATCTGTTGATTCTGTTTCCACTGTTTGTTTGTGTTGGAGTGTTTCCTGGGATTTCAGGTTCAATGGCACCCTCTTCTGTCAGCACAGCAAAGGCCAGGCAACTTGATAGACTTTGAGGTTGGTGGTAGGCAAAAGACTTGTAAGTTCTTTAATTCTTTGCAGGACCATGAATGTTTGTTTCCCCTTTCCCGTTCACCACCCAACATCCTCCTCATCACCATCCCTCCTCCCCTTCCTCCTCCTCCTTCCTTCCTTCTCCCAAACCTGTACATTTTGAAGACTGCATGCTATTTAAATCCCTTCCTGTGGCTGGTGCTCTGACCTCCCAGGGCTTTTTCTTTTCTAATGTATTTTAAGACCTGTGGATTTGTCTTCCTGAAAGTGGTTTGGGTCAAGGTCAACTCTTTGGGTGCCCTGTTTCCCCTTTCCAGAAGTTTCTTTCTCTTGCCCGCGGGAGGTGGCATTTTGTCTCTTTTTACGACAGTGATGGTTAAGCCTCGGAACCCCCTGCATCTGCACCAAAGTCACAGTTTCACTTTCCCTTCTTGTTTTTGTTCTTGCTTTAAGGAAATCCAGGGAGGTGGGGATTCGGGCAAAAGGCATCTCTTCAGCTGCCCAGCAGTTTACATCTCCCTCCCACTGTGTTGGAATTTATGTCATACTTCCCCGGTTCCAAGCACACTGCTTCTATGCACACCAACAGTGCCTCACACAGATTTATCTGGATTCATATCGGTTTCTGCCAATCACCTGAGCACTATCATTCGTGACTACTTTAAACATGAAAGTCTCCATTGGACAAGCTGGGGGCTGCATTGGAGATGCGAATTTGGACATCAAAATAGGCTTTGCAGTTCAGATTCCCAGGATGCCTCGCTCCTCCCCGCCCCCCGCCCCCCAGCATGCTGACTGAAGCTGGGCGGGTCCTTGCCCTCTTTTTGCAAGGCAGAGATTTGTTTGCTTGGTGTTGGTCTTGAACATCCATAAGCTAATCACACAACTCTATGGGGAGCTCTCCTATTAGTTCCCATCATGGCAATCGCTTTCTTAAAGCTACATATCATAACTCAGCATGATAATGCATACCTGTTAATCCCAGAACTCAAGATACTGAGTCAGGAGGATTACAGGTTTGAAGACAGCCTGGGTACACAGAACTTGTCTCGCAAAGAATATGCCACCTTGTCTCAGCAGGAGTGGTGAGCGTGAAGGACCCTCCTCCCAGTGTCCACGTAGCAAGTTCCTGACCAACCAGGGCTGTTAAGCAAGGCCCGGTCTCAACAACATCCCACACCAGTGGCGAGGTGTGTCTGAAAGGGCAAACAGAGTCATGCAGTGTGGACTCTCCCGGCGTCTTCTTGCCTGGCCTGTTTCCCTCCAGCATCCGTGTTTAAGATTCCCAGTGTGGCTCCCTCCTTGGCCATTGTGTGGCCCCGCGCTGTGAATGCCACGGCTCCTTTCCACCGCACGTGGACATATAATTGTTTCCCAGCAGAGAGTGTGGTGATCAGGGCTGCTGTGAACTTGCCTGCTGCATCCTGACACACTCAAGCACTAGATTCCCACGGTGGAGGTGAGGAGACAATGCACCAGGCGGAAGGTGCTCGGTGTTCCCAAGCACTGCGGGAGCACGCTGCTCCCTTCTTTCCGCTTCTTCTTGGCCATTGGCAATGTGAGCACACAGAGGTCCTGCCCGCATTCGCTCTTCCCTGTTGTCTAAGGATCTTTCATGAAACCTGGACACACGTCCCTTGTGTCTTGGATGTTAGAACGGCTCCTGTGCAGCAGCCATGTTCCCACCCCCACGTCTCCGGTCAGGAGCTGGTGTAGCTCACAGAGCTGCCTTGCCCGAGGTCCTCCTGCTGGTGTCACATAACATTCTCTGGCCCATTTGAACTGATTCTCAGGTATGATGTGAGCTACGGGCTCAGAATTTCTGACTCACCTCCCTCTCTGCTCACTGTTCCTCACAGACAAGTACCCAAGGGCATTCAATCCCTGAAGCTACAGTTACAGGTGATTGTGAGCCATCCAGCATGGGTGATGGGAACCTTCGGTCCTCTGCAAGAGCAGTATCCACTCTTAAGCCATGAGCCATTTCTCCAGCCTTCATAAATTTATGTGTATATGTATGTGTCTGAGTGAGTTTATGTGCGCCACACATGACAGTGCCCACAAAGGCCAGAGGGCATTGGATTGCATGGAGCTGGAGCTAGAATTACAGGTGATTGTGAACTGCCTTATACAGGTATTGGGAACCAGAGCCAGGTCCTCTGCAAAAGTAGTATATATTCTTTTTTTTTCTTTTTTTTTTTTCTTTTTTTTTTTCTTTTTTTTTTTTTTTTTTTTTTTGAATCTACAAAATCCTTGTGTTTTACACACACGAGACAGGGTCTCCCTGAACTCACTATGACTTGAACTCACTATGAAGACCAGGCTGGCCTTGAACTCACAAAGATCCACCTGACTCTTCCTCCCAAGTGCTGGGATTAAAGGCATGCGCCACCACACCCAGCCTAAAAGTAGTATATATTCTTAACTGCTGAGCCATCTCGCCAGCCCCAGACTTGTCTTTTTGAGACAGAATTTTGTAAAAAAGTCAGTCCTTGCCTTTGATTGGAGTGTTTATTCCGTTTACATTTAATATAACTGTCAGTGTGTTTGGGATTGAAGTTACTATCTTTACTCCTTCTAGACCAAAAAAAAAAAAGAATCTACAAAATCCTTGTGTGAATTGACACCACTCCATGTTAAAGCTTTCGTTGTTTAGTGTTACGTGAAATCTCACAAATCGAATCTGGAGTTGCCCCACTTTCCTGAATGCTTCTTGTCCTTTTCTGAAATTCAAATTTCCTGCCCAAGACTCTCTGTGAAGCCTGTCCCTTGGGCTATCTTTTAGTTTGGGTCAGTGTTTAGCAAGTGTTCTCAGCTTCTGTCAGAAAATGTCTTTATTTCATCTCCAGTCTTAAAAAATGTTTTCACTACATAGAACTCCAGGTGGGCAGTGGCAGTGGGTTCCCCCTTAGCTACGGTTTCATCGACCCATGTCAACTGCAGTCCAAAACTAATAAATGTAAAATTCTAAGGAAAAGAGTTCATGAGGTACTGTTCTGAGCAGTGTTGTGAGGCAGGGGAAGACCACACCACGTGTTGCAGTTTGTTATACTGGCTCTGCTTTCTCTAAGCCACTATAGATGATCTCACTGTGCCCAGGTCACACAAAGCTTCACGTCAGTGTGCACATCTACCTGTGGTCCAGCACCATTCCTGAGTTTCAGGCATCTAGTGAGAGTCTTGCAACGCACCCCTGCAGATTCGGGGGCACTCTATTACTCTCTTCTGGAGTAAGCAGGTAGCATTTCACCGCCTTCTGGCTCCCATCTCTGCTGCTGCAAAGTCAGCTGTCAATCTGTTGCTCTTGCAGGAACTATAAATCTATTTTTTTGTTTGTTTGTCTGTTTACACAATACCCAATTGCTATTGGATGACAGGGACTGGTAATTCTTCTCACTAATTCTCCTTCAACCACATCTAATCTGATCTTCAACCTTTCCATTGTATTTTAAATTTCAGATCTGGCATGTTTTAAACCAGATTTTGGCTTGATTCTTTTTCTGTGCTGTCTCTGTATCTTGCCATTCTCTGAAAGTATCTTCAGTGCTGCATAGCCCACACCTGAGCATCATGTCTGGGTTGTGCTCAGCTTGGTTCATCTGTTGCCGTGGCTGCTATCATCCATGGAGGAGTCCTGCTTCCTCATAGCCTGACTGGCATTAACAGTGTCCTAGACATTGTCTCAGAAAATGACAAGAATACTTTGGGGCCGTTTTTCTCCAGAGGGAATCTGTGCTTACTTCTTCCAAGCACTGAAGGACGCTATTGTGAAAGGCTACCTACAGCCAAATCCAGAGCTTTCCATTCCCTGGAAGCGCCCCCCGCCCACCTGCTCGAATCAACTGAGCATCACTTGGGATGGGGGGACCCCTCCTGTTAAACTAATCAGTCTCAGAACTCTGTCCCTTCATCTGTCCAAACGAAGGACCTGGTATGCCAGAATTGTCAGACTCCCCGCCAACCCTTCCCCTTTACCCCCCTCGCTGGCCTGGCTCCTCTACATGCTGACCTAACTCCAGTGGGTTGTGTTTTCTCCTGCCTTGTTTGTTGTTCTAAAGAGAGGAGCTGAGTCAAGTAACTTGATGTACTGCTCCTGGAAGATGGGGGCCTCTCGTTCCTTTTTAAGATAAAATTATCATTCACAGTCTGGGTGTGTTAGAATAGTGTAAAGTACTGCTTAGCTTTGGGAGGCCCTGGGTGTTCAGTTCTCAACACTGCATGCACATGTACACACACACACACACACACACACACACACACACACACACACCTTTCACATCCTATATAATTCACCCACTTAAAAGTACAAGTCAATAGTTTGGCATGTATTATTACTTCCATTGCGGTCATGTGTGTGACATAAAACCCGCCGTTTGAAGCACTCTTGAGGACTCAATTCAGCGGCATCACTTGCATCTACAGTGCTGCACGGCTGTAGCCACTATCTAATTACAAAACTTTCTCCTGCTCTGTGTGTGTGTGTGTGTGTGTGTGTGTGTGTGTGTGTGTCTGCACCACACCCTGCTCATCCGTTCATCTGCTGATGGATACCTGGGTTGTCTCCACCTCGTCTCCATTGTGAATAACCCGTTGTCAACACTGGCATACAAGAAGTCTACCCTCTATCTCTGCTGCCCCCACATCCACAGAATCAGAATAAGCCCCAGAGACACTGCACCCGAGCTGCCCCGGCACATGGTCCTGTCTTTACTCCTCAAGCAATGCAGCCTAACGCTTATTACACAGGATCTGCCTAGTGTTGGATAGTTGGTGTTAAGTGGGGAGATTTAAAGGAGGCACATGGGAGGATGTGTAGGTTATATGTAAAGAGTACATGGTTTTATACAAGGAACTTGAACATGGTTTTTATTTTATGTATATGAGCATTTTGCCTGCATATATTTAAGTGTACCATGTGCATGCAATACCCCCAGAGGCCAGAAGAGGGCATTTGATCCCCTGGAACTGGAGCTACAGATGGTTGTTAACTGCCGTGTGAGTGATGGGAACTGAACCCAGGTCCTCTGCAAGAACAGCCAGTGCTCTTCACTGCTGAGCTATCTCTCCAGCCTCTGGTTGTTTGGTTGGTTGGTTGCTTGCTTGGTAGGTTGGTTGGTTGGTTGGTTGGTTGGTTGGTTGGTTTTTTAGAGACAGGGTCTCACGTTCTAGCCCAGGCTGGCTTGTAACTCACTATATAACTCAAACCCCTTCAATCCTCCTGCTTCATCCTCCCAAGTGCTATCATGAGCCACCATGCCAGGCTGGGGCATCCACAGATTTGATACCCAAGGGAAATCCTAAAACCCCCCACCCCCACCCCCACCCCCATGATTCCAGGGGACAACTGTGTATGTCTGAATCTGTTCTCTGATTGTCATGGTGTGTGCACACAGTAAAGGTACTGGGCTCATGGCAGTCTAACCTCCCCTCCCCGAGGAACTGCTGTGATTTTTCCAGAGTGTCTCTGCCTCCTCCACTCTCCCAAGCAGTGTGTGGGTTCGAGTTTCTCCACACACTTGCTGGGGCTTGCTACACTCACTCCTCAGATGACACCATGGCAGTGGGCGTACAGTAACATGCAGTGGCTCCCAGCAGTCTCTGGTGTCAGCTCTTCCCGGAACTCCTCAGCCATTCATGACTCTTCTTTGAGAAATGTCTGTTCAAGCCATTGTCCTCCCGTGGGTCCGACTGTGTGTCTCTGCTCTTGGATTCATAGCTCCAGTTTTTCCCAAGCCTTGTTAGCTCAGACTCCCCCTGCCTCTGTGGGAAGCTCCATATTGCTGTCAGTGACCCATCCCCACCTTGAGTTAGTGGTGAACAGCCGGGCTCTTATCCTGGAAGCACTTGTTCCCTTGGCTCCTAGGAGCCTCACTCTCCTTTCCCTTTCCCCACTTCATTCTTAACTTCAACACTTAGTATCTGACACATCCCTGTCCCCCGATAGACTGTCAACCCTAGTACATCAAGGATTTTTGCCAATTCTGTGTATCTCGGTCACCTTCAGGAATGTTGCCTTCAGGGATTAGTGCTCAGCACAAAGGTGCAGACAGAGGGACAGACCAGGAGGCAGAATGGAAGTTCCCCCTGCAGACTCCCAAGCTCAGGGAAAGTCTTCTTACTCTGGCCTTTGGATACAGCCATGACCCCTGACTCTCCAGTCAGTCATCTGCAGTCCAAAGTCACACAGCCATGTGGGGCAGAGAAAGGATTTGCACCCAGTCCTTCTGACTTCAAAGGCCCTACACTCTCCAGGACTGGGAGCCACACTACGGAACCCCATCATCTGTGCCTACCTGGCAAGTGTCAGCTGGGCTACAGCGGCTTCCCGCAGGGCCTTAAGGGTCTGTCTTGACGTTTACACAGCTGCCCCACCATGGCCTTCCTCATTCTGCCCCACAGAGCCCCTTCTACCCAATAGTCAGGCCCAAAGGCTGCTGCAAACCACAAAACATCTACAGAGCCAACTCAGAACAGCCCCAATGTGCCCTTCCTGCCCTAGGCCTCTTCATGAGTGCAGGGCCAGTGCCCAGATACCAGGCAGGACCTTGATCACAGCACTCAGTGACCACCACCCCGCAAAGTAGGCGCAAGTATACTGTGGCGTTCACTGGGGCCCTAGGCACCGAGCCTACTCAACACGTCCAGCAGGCCTGAGTGCAGTGTACACTCACAACCTCTCTCTCTCCACAGCGATTCCTTCTGCCTGTGGAGGGCCCTGGGAGCCGAGGAGCCTGCAAGCCACCTGGTGCTGGCCATGCTGCTGGCTTGGCTATAGAGGAGGCCCCTGTCCACTGGTGCCAGCAACAACGCTCCTGTCCCAAGGAGAAGCCCTGCTTGTACTCGCTGGCCATGAGTCTCCACCCCCATCCCTGGCAAGCAGCCTTGTGAGCAATTTGGCCAGTGTGCCAGGCTGCCAGGAAGGACCCAAGGGAAGCCAAACCCCAGCCCATCCCCTATCTGGAGGAGAGGAGCCTCGGGCAGCCTCATCCAGAGATTGACACACAACCCCTGCCTCTAGGCTCAGATCCTAATGAATTGTTCAGGACTCTGAGCCCCCAGCAGAGGGTCAGGAGGGTCCCCCTTCAGGAATGCTAAGGGGACTCAGCCCTGGCTGTGCCTTGGAGGGGTGTGGCCTCTGGCAAGATGCAGACAGAGGCCAAGAGTGTGGGGCTCAAGGCTATGTCTCGTAGTGAGGTCAAAGGTTGTGGAGGAAACTTAGAGACTGCCTCTTGCAACACCGTCTTTTCCTGGGAACCTCTCTCCAGCTTTCTCCATCAGCCCATGCCCTGTGTGCGCACCCTGGGACGGGCGCCTGCTTGCTAAGGTAGCCACACCTATACCTGTCTGCTTTGGCTAGTCTCTTGCAAGGCAATAGCTGTGCCAGACACTGTGCAAAACTTTCCAGAGTCCTGACCCCAAACACCCCTGAACAACAGACCAGAGCTGCCCCTCCTCCCACCTGAATCCTCCCTAGACAGAAAGCTATTGTAAACACAGTGTTGAGAATACAAGAGGTGATCAGGCTGGGGAGCACGGACCAGGGAGCACAGGCTGGGGAGCACGAGCCAGGGAGCACAGGCTGGGGAGTGCCACCAGGGAGCACAGGCTAGGGAGCACAGGCAGGGGAGCACAGGCTGGGGAGCACAGGCTGGGGAGCACGGACCAGGGAGCACAGGCTAGGGAGCGCCGCCAGGGAGCACAGGCTGGGGAGTGCCACCAGGGAGCACAGGCTGGGGCGCACAGGCTGAGGAGCACAGGCTAGGGAGCGCTGCCAGGGAGCACAGGCTGGGGAGCATGGGCCAGGGAGCACAGGCTAGGGAGCGCTGCCAGGGAGCACAGGCTGGGGAGCAAGGACCAGGGAGCACAGGCTGGGGAGCACGGGCCAGGGAGCACAGGCTGGGGAGCACAGGCCAGGGAACACAGGCTAGGGAGCGCCACCAGGGAGCACAGGCTAGGGAGCACAGGCAGGGGAGCACAGGCTGGGGAGCACGGACCAGGGAGCACAGGCTAGGGAGCGCCGCCAGGGAGCACAGACTGGGGAGCACGGGCTGGGGAGCACAGGCTAGGGAGTTCCACCAGGGAGCACAGGCTGGGGAGCACAGGCTGAAGAGCTTGAGGTTGGAAGTACTTAGCTATGAAGCACAGGCTACAGAGCATCTTGTGGGGAGCACTTTGATGAGGAACACCAGTCTGGGGAGCATCAAGGAGACCAGAGCTATAGGTCCAAAGGCTCTCAAGGTGAGTGCACAGATAGTGTGGGCCAGTCCAGGATGAGGGACATTGTCTGAATGCTTAGATGGGGGTGGGGGGAGCATGTCTGAATATGGGTTTGGGTTCTCGCCTGGCCCAGAACCCTAGGACCTCAGACCCACATCCCTCCCACCCCAACAGGCCATGAACACAATTCACGAGCTGCAGTTCGCACAAGAGTTCAAGAAGGCCGTGCGGGATTCCTTTCCCCAGCTGTTTCTGTCCCTTCTGTCCCAAGTACACTATGTCCTGGAGCTGAACCTACCCACCGAGTCTGAACAGGGGCAGAAGGCCCAGGAGGCAGCCATGCCAAGCCCCCAGAGGTGAGCCTGGACCTCACAGGTTGAGCAGATCACCAGGCAACACACATACCTGTAGGACCACCCAGGGTAAAGTTAGCTTCTTGCCCCCAAGGAACAAACTGAGAGGGGGGGGAGAGGGAGAGAGGGAGAGGGGAGAGAGAGAGAGAGAGAGAGAGAGAGAGAGAGGGGGGGGGGGGGAGAGAGAGAGGGAGAGGGAGGAGAGAGAGAGAGAGAGAGAGAGAGAGAGAGAGAGAGAGAGAGAGAGAGGGAGAGAGAAGGAGGAGGAGAGGAGAGAGGAGAGAGAGAAGTGCTTAGACAATAGAGTTGTAGAGTTAGCTCCCCTGGGTTCAGAGGTCAGAGAACAAAAATCAGAGGGCTCGCAGCCTTGCTCTTAGAGCATCTGGGGAGAGCCCTTTGTTACTCCCTCACTTTTGCAGGTCCCAGGATCCCTAGTGGTCATGGCTTGACTTTTAGCCTCCACCATCCCATAACACTGTGTTCTACCTGCATCTAGATGCCCCTTTCTTACAAGGATACCAGTCACTGAGTTGGGACCACCCTAATAACTTCATCTTGACCTAATGGCATCTGCAAAGACCAGATTCAAAATAAGGTCACAAGCTTGGCTTGTATGAGAGTTGTCTCCAGCACATCTTTCTACAAGAGGCAATCATCCCATAGTAGCCATGATCTCAAATGCCATCCATGGCCACCATATCAGATGTGTATCTGCTTTCCTGGTCCCCAAGGGCGTGTGGCCACCCAGACCCTTATCAAGCAGGGGCCCCTGGACATGGCTACTCAGTCCCAACACAGTGTCTGTCTTCTTACCCCGTTTGAGGGCGCAGGACATGAGCGCTGTCCTCTCCATAGTGCAGATGGAGTAACAGAGGCTCAGGATGGCTCCTGTGTTCTCTAGTCAAGAGGCCGTGGGCTGAACTACAGGTGACCGTCCAGCCCTCACTCACCACAGCCAGATACCATGGCTGCCTGAGCAGACCCTGGCTTGTCTTTGTACAATGTTATGGACGGTTCCCTTCCACCCCACCTCACCAGGGTGGGAGAGACAGGCCATCTTCCTCTGCAGAAGGCTCTTGGTCATATTTCCCAGAATCCAATAAGCAAGTCTTTAAAGAACCACTGGGGCTCCCTCTTTTCATTTGTGTGATGATGTGCTTCACACAATTTGTCAGTTTTAACAGCTCTCCCCAAGGCTCGTCACCAAAACAAATGTCACTTCTCCTCAGACTGCCTCTGAATTCAAATGTGCACAAAATCCCTTTTTTATTCAGATCAACCAAGCAAAATGCATGAATCTTCCCTAATAAGCTAATAAAAACGTTCTCCTCTCAGAGCATGAGAGGGTGGGGAGCATGCAAATGCCTCCTCCTCCTACCGCTCTCCTCTCTAGGGGCTCTTCCCCCAGTGCCCGATGCCCTCAGCTCTGTTTATTTACCAAATCACATGGCAAGGCCTCCCCACCCATCCTCTATGAACAGTGACTCCCCCCGCAGTTCCCACCCCACCCTGCACCATGCAGTCACCTCCCAACACCTGATATCTGTGCCTCTTTCCTGGTTTGCTGCCTGTTCCCCAAGAATGGAATGTCCTAGAAGGCAGAGCTGTCTGTTTCTCTTGGGTTCTTCTCTGGGGCATGAGAAGTCCCACATGCCTGGGGTCCACGGGTGGCTTTCCCTATGGATGGAGCAGAATCTTTGTCCACCTCAGCTCTCTGTCCCTCACTGGCCACTCTATAGGCTTGTCCTAGAGGTGACCCTTGCAGCCACGGGCTCGAACTTACCATGGGCAGAATCCATGAGTTCTGATTGGCTCAGCTCCAGTTACATGCCCATCCCTGAATTAATGGAAACCTTCAAGACTCTAATTGGCTGAGCCTAGCTCTTGTGTCTACCTGAAGCTGAATTGAGCCTGAGCCCCACTCCCCAGAGGAAACTTCCTGACTGGCATCACCTAAAGAGGCCCAGGCATAGGGCAAGCCAGCCACAGGGCACATGGACAAGGGTGCCAGCCAGTGGTTACAGCAGCTGGCTGCCATTCTCCAGGTCTTGGAGGGTAGGTGGTTCTATGAGCTGTCACAGTCCAAGGCACCTTGTACCAGGTTGACCAGCACTACTGAAAAGAGGGGCTGAGGAGGGGGTACGACTGCTCACTCCTGAGTGTGTCCAGATGCCCATGGGCTAGATGGCCCAGGACAGTGGGTTCCAGCCAGGTAAGTCTTGCTGCCGGTGGACTTCTGAGGCTCCTGACATCCTGCTCAGCTGGGCCAGGCCCCACGCCCAGGAGGGACCTTTCCTTGCTTTCCTGACTCACAAAGACCCTTGCCCTAGAGACTTCACCCAGGTCAGTTCTCAGCTGGGTCTTCTGCCAGCCAGTGTCACTCCTGCCCCTTGAAGGACTTCCCAGTCCTCCACTGTCACCCTAGCTCCTGAGATACCTCATCCCTCTATTTCCAAGTCACCCTCCATCTTCCTCTTACCCTGGCCTGGCCTTAGTGCTTGCCTCTGCACTGAGGCAAGGGGAAAAAACATGATTTTAAAAAAATGCAGGCATGTGCACACACTAATCCTAGCACTGAATCCTACGCCTGAACCCAGGATCCCAAGTTCTGGGCCAGACTCTGCTATACAGAGAGTTTGAGGCCAGCTGAAGCTACATAGCAAGACCTTGTCTCAAAAATAAAAAGGAGAAAGATGAATCTCATATCCATTAAGGTAGCTACAATCACAAAACAGAAAGCAGTAGAGGTCAGCAAGGATGTGCAGAAACAAAGCCTTACACACTGTCTGTGAGCGTAGAGATGGCACAGCTGTGCGGAAGACAGTGTGCACGCTCCTCAAAAGAGTCAACTGCAGCATGCGGCACGGTGGCACGTGCTTACACCAGCACTTGGGAAGCTGAGGAAGAAGGAGTATGAGTTCTAGGCCAGCCTGGGGTATACCATGAGACTAGATCTCCAGAAAAAATATACAGAATGACCACGCAACCCAGCAACCTCACTTTTGCTCTGAGTTTCTACCAGAAAGAAAATGAAAGCAGAGACTCAGAACAGTCTAGAAACATTACTGACCACCACTATTCACAGTGGCAGAACTAGAAGCACACCAAGAGTCTGGATGGATGGATGGATGGATGGATGGATGGATGGATGGATGGGTAAATGGATGGATGGATGGATGGGTGGATAGGTGAGAGGTGGGTGGACAGGGGAGTAGGTAGATGAATGGATGGATGAAGGGATGAATGGGTGGGTAGGTGGATGGATGGATGGATGGATGGATGGATGGATGGACAGATGGATGGATGGATGGATGGACAGATGGATGGTTGGATGGATGGGTGTGTGGGTGGTTGGGTGAATGTGTGGATGGGTAGATGGGTGGATGGATGGATGGGTGGGTGGGCAGGTAGACAAATAGACTCAGGTAGTGGGATACTGCATTAGCTACTGTTCTCTGCTGTTATCAAATACCTGACAAGCAACTTGAAGGAAGGAATTCCTTATCCTGGCTGGTGTTTCAGAGGGTTCAGACCATGGCCCACTGGTCCCATGCACTTAAGTCGAGCATCATGGCCGCAGGAGCATGTGGTGGAAGCTTTTTTTCACTTCTTGGTAGACAGGAAGAAGAGAAAGGGGACATACCAGAAGGAACCAGAGGCATGTTCATCTTCCAGATGAACCATCACAGGCACTGCTCAGCCGTGACAAAGAGTGATTCTGCATGTGGAACACCACAGATGAACCTGAGGACTGATGCTGAGTGACATAAGCCAGTTATCAAAAGGCAAACAGCCGAGCCTGCACTTGGTGGTAGAGGAAGAAGGATCAAGGGTTCAAGGTCCTCCTCAGCTACATAGCAAGTTCAAGGCCAGTCTGGGGTACATGAGACCCTTTCTCAAAATACAAAACAACCCAAGAAGACAAGTGCTATAGGATTCCACTCCTGTAAGGTCCCTAGAGGAGTCAAATCCACAGGGATGGGAGGTAGAATGGTGGGGCCAGGGGTGCACAGGAGTGGGGAGTCAGCATTTATCTGGGAAGATGAAAGGGCTCTGGAGATGGAGGGTGGTAAGGGTTATACAGTATTGTGGCTGTGCTTAGGTCACCAAACCATCTGCCTAAAATTTACTAGAATGGCAAATTACATGTGATCTGCCCTATTACCTCAATTAAAAATAGAAGTAAGCAGCTGGGGAAACGGCTCATTGTGTAACGCACCTGCCGAACAAGCACGAGGAACGTGGCTTGAATTCCCAGAACCCACGTAAAAGTTGGAGGTGACAGCATGCATCTGTGATCTCAGCGCTTCTGTGCTCAGATCAGAGACAGAAACAGAATTCCTGGAAGCTCGCAGGCCAGCTAGCCTGGCCTATGAACTGTGAACAAGAGACCCTGCCTCAAACAAGGTGGAAAGTGAGGGCTGGCACCCAAAGGTTGTCCTCTGACCACACACACACTGTAGCATGTCCACACCACATTCACACACGCAGACACAAAGTACATACACAAAACATATGTATAATCAATGTTTTTTATTTTATGTGTATGAGTGTATTGCCTGCATGTATGTAAGTGCACCTGTGTCATGCAATGCCCGTGTCATGCAATGCCCACGGATGTCAGAAGAGGGCATCGGATATCCTGAAACCAGAGTGACAGATGGTGGTTAGCCACCACTCGGATGCTAGGAACTGAACCCGGGTCCTCTGCAAGAGCAGCCAGTGCTCTTAACCACTGAGCCATCTCTCCGTCCCCATAATCAATTACTAAACAAATAAAAACAAAAGTAAAACCAGAGAGAAAGCAATGTGGGGCTGGGGAGTGCCCTGGTGTCTGGCTGGCCCTTGGGGAGCACATGAGCTTCATCTTCCTTTCTGGGGAGACTTTGCCCCTCTGGTCCAGCGTGGGAAAACGAAAAGGCTCTAAGGGTGGGCATCACTGGTTTGTGGGGATGTGGAGAGGCTGAAGAAGGGCTGGTGGAGGGATCCGGGGACTGCCCCATGGCTGCATGTGGCATGCATGTGAACTTAAAAGCATCTGGGTGTTGAGGACTTTAGGGACATGCAGAGGGTGTGACTTCCCCCTAGCAATCAGGCAGGCATCCCTGACAGCGCTGAAACACGCTGGTCCAAGCAGACACCTTCAGTTCAGGGAGAGCGAGGCATGCACTCAGCGCATCCAAGCCAGGGGTGGCCAGGGACAACCAGCCATGGGACCAAGCCACCCTAGACTTCACGGGCCTGCATTCCCAGGCTCCTCCCTGTTTCCAGTACTGCGTTTAGCACAAGGGCCCTTCCAGGTGCCCAGCGCTGACAAGCACAGGGTTGCCTGCTGCTCCCTGCTCTGTGTTCTTTGTCTAGATTTAAACATCTACATCTCTCAAGGCTCAGCCAGGACCCTCCCTACCCTGGGACATGGGAGACCCAGAGCCTAAGACCACCCACAGCCCTCTCCATGCCTGTCTCCTGTGCTCTGTCCTGTAACCCAGCTGCATAATGACTGCAGACTCATCCTGCTGTGAAAGCATGGCCGGGTAAACACAAGGCCCTCCAGTCCCACCCGAGCAGCTTACCATTTCTGTGTTGAAGAAGGGAATGACCATGTAGACTTAGGGAGGAAGGCTTCACGGCAGAGAGCCAGGACCTACTTCCCAAGGGCAGGGGAAGGCCCAGGTGAGCTCCGCAGCCCTGAGTGGACCCTGGCCTCTCTGCTTCACTGTAGCACATCGCTGGAGACACTGAAGAGTCTGCTGTCCACCAGCGGGCACTGGCATGGCTTTGCCCACCTGGAGCTGCAGAGTGCCTGGGAGCACTTCGCCTCCATCCACACCTACCCACAGGCCGTGGGCCTCCTTGCCAGGTACTAGAGGGGCGAGGGCAGGAGAGGCTGGGTGTATAGATCACAGTGGTCAGCCCTCAAGCCTTGCGGACCACTTGAGGTCATCTAGGGCAGCCCAGGGGCAACACCCCTTAGATCCACATACATGCACACAGCAGCCCGCAGGCATGGGCAGCCCCAGCCACACACACACTCCCAGAACACTCAGACCCTGTAGGTGCAGACTCCTCCCCACCTAAGTCCCAACCTAGCCATTGACCTCAGGAACAAGAACTGCCTATTCCTCCTTTCCCTCTCCCAAGCCAACCCAGGCCTGGTACATGGGAAAGGAACATACTAACAGAGACACATGCCAGCCTTACCATGCTGGGATTCGCTTGGCTGCCCAGCCTGACCAGCTAAGGAGGTGGTGGGAGGTAGACTCTGGGCAGTGACTATAAAACCAGGCCCTGCCCCCAGGGCCATGCTGCAAAACCAGTGCAAACAGATCAAGGCAGTCCTCGGCTACCTGCTGCCCAGCCTACGGAACCAGCAGGAGCAGGAGAGGAAGACAGCCATCCTGGTCCTTGTTGAGGTAGGGCAGGGCAGGGGTGGACCCTAGACACCATCCCCCAATCTCCTCAACCCCAGGCGGGATGCCCACTGGACCTCGCCTTGTGGGGACAGGCTACCCAAATGCCCCTTCCTCAATCTCTACAGGGGTCCTCCATCCCTCAGGATCCTCAGCCTGTAGCCTTGGAGGACCTGTCTCTCCTCCCTTCCCTGCCCTCAAAGACCCTGGCAGAGTTGAGAGTTCTGGGTGTAGACTCAGTAGATCATATTCGAATGAAACACTGCCCTGCTCATATGTGACTCAGGGCCTCCACCCTAGAACCTTGAGCTATAAGGAATGATTCAATGAGGGCTGGGTGTGGTTCTGGCCGTGGCACAGCCTGGGGGTTTTCTCCATAGCTGGCACCAGTTACCTGGTCTCTAGCTCAATCCAGTGCCTCATGTCACTTCCCACTCTGCCAAAGGGATTTCTGAGCCGTCCTCCCCAGAGACCCCGTTCCCTGTGTGTCCCATGAGCCTGCCACTGGTATAAGCTGGATCCAGACTTGCTATTTGACCTCTCTGGGCTTCCATTTCCCCAGCCACACTTAGAAGGATTTCAAATGCTTGTTAACCCCAGTACCCAGGGGGTGCCAGTGAACAATCCCCCCCAAAATGCTGTCCAGACCCTGGCCCCAGAACCCCCAACACAGATTGAGGCTGCCCAGGAGACAGTGCCAGTCCTGAGTCACCTGCCTTTGGGGCCCCCAGTTCCTCTACAGCCCTGCTCTGTTGGAGATGCTTTCCAAACAGGCTGCCCTCACTGTGCTGGCTCAAGGCCTCCAGGACACCAGCCCTGAGATCCGTGTGGCTAGCTTGCAGGGCCTGGGAGACATTCTCTCCCACCCGGAGAAGGTAAGGCCAGAGGGGCAGGTAGCTATAGGCATCAGGGGTGAGCAAGGCCCAGTGGATAAAACCCTTAGCTCTGTCACTTCCGGTAATGTCACCAGAGATACTGACTTCCTGTCTCTGGGCCTCGGCTTCCTCATCTGCAGAAAAGGGGGCATTGTGGGAGGGGGAAGTGCCTGTCCCCTAGAAATGAAAAACCCCCTTACACACACAGGGCAGGGGAGCCAGGCAGGCTGCACCCCTCACTTGGCCCAGAGAAAAGATCCCCTGAGACTCATGGATGGATCTTCCAATTCTCCATTCCCAACCAAGTCTACCCAATACCATAGCAAACCTAATCCCATAAGGGACAGCTGGAAGGAAGAAGTCCTGCAATATAGCCTTTGGGAGACCTGCCATTCCCTATCTACAGCCCTCAGTTCAGACATCTTCTTCACTGTGGGTACCATGCAATAAGAGCCAGGCCCTGAATAAACCCACACCCAGACTATTGAGGAGGCTGCTCAGGACTCAAGCCTTAGCATTCATGTCTATAAAATGGGATGGAAATTGGACGTGAATGATGGGTGGGTCATGAGACCAATACCAGCTGTGGTCAGCATGCTGGCCATAGTCAGCCCTCAAGCCACTGTCATCACAAGTAGCAGCACCACCCAATTATGAGCAGCTCCCTGTGGTCCTGCCAGTGGTGACCCAGCCACTGATGCTGAACTAGATGAAGGTGTTCTTACCAGAGGGAAGTGTGAGGTCTTCAGCTCTACTCACCCTAGGAAGTGACAGACACACTCTGTCGCTGCTGGGGGAGGCTGCTGTGAACACAAAAACTTTCAGAGTTTGCAGGAGAAGCTGTGTTCATGGGATGGCCTCAGAAGAGACAGTTTCCAAGGAAGCCCCAAAGCCTCTTTGACCATCAGCCTAGTTCACTCCAATTCTGTGGGACTTGTTGGCCTTCACATGGTTAAGGAGGGTCACCATTAGTGTCACCATTGTCAGCAAAGTGGGGAAATGGGTAAGAAGCCCCAGCCTCGGCTGAGGAACTATTGGCAGTTGATCACTGCTGGGTGAAGGACAGTTGGTCTTCTCTAAGAGATTGACAATTGGTAAGTTGACCAGGCTCCAGTGGATGGACTCACACCGAGGGATACTACACATGGCACAGAAGTGCTTAGTAATAGATGGTGGAGATAAGCTAGGACTCATCAACCTGCTCACTCACCCACCTATCCATTTGCCCTCTGTCCACCCATCTGTCCATGCACAAGCCCACCTACCCGCCATCCTTTCAGCTATCTATTCACCAACCCATCCACCCACCCAGCTGTCCGTGGGCCAAGCCATCCATCTTCCCAGCCACATACCCAACTACCATCCACCCATCCCTCTGTCTATTCACCAACCCATCCACCCACCCAGCTGTCCGTGGACCAAAATATTCAACTTCCCATCCACCTACGCCACCAATCCATCATCCACTCATCCCTCTACCCTTCTGCCTATCCATCTATCCACCAACCCATCCAGCCACCCCTCTGCTCAAGTACCCATCCATCCACTCACTTATCCACTTACCTACCTACCAACCATACCCATCCATCTGCTAACCCATACATCCATCTACCCACCCATCCATTCACCCATCTGTTCACGCTCCAAGCCATACATCATCCACCCATCCCTCCTATCAAAGGGCTATTCACCAACTCATCCATCAATCCATCTGCCCATTCATCCACTCACTAACCCATCTACCCACCAACCA
Source organism: Nannospalax galili (assembly GCF_000622305.1). NCBI lineage: Eukaryota > Metazoa > Chordata > Mammalia > Rodentia > Spalacidae > Nannospalax > Nannospalax galili. The sequence goes on from NW_008353937.1 coordinate 1,287,148, forward strand.
ACCACATCCATACATCTGTCTACCAACCCATTTATCCACCCATCCACAAATCCCACCAATCTGTTTACCCACCCATCATCCTACCTGACCGCATCCATCCATCTACTCATCCAATCCATCTATCCATCTGTTTGGTCATCCATTTACCCATCTACCCATGAATCTATCCACCCATCCATCCATCCACCCATCCATCCACCTAGCCCACCAATCCATCCATCCATCCATCCACCTAGCCCACCAATCCATCCATCCATCCATCCACCCATCCATCCATCCACCTAGCCCACCAATCCATCCATCCATCCATCCACCCATCCATCCATCCATCCATCACTGAGTGGTGGGGGCGCAGAACAGTGTGAGCGAGTCTCAAAACAATTGTGTTGAAACAAGCCAAGTGGAAAAAGAATACATACCACCATCCAGCCACCATCACCCATCCACCAATCCATCCATCCATCCATCCATCCACCTAGCCCACCAATCCACCCATTCATCCATCCACCCATCCATTCATCCATCCATCCATCCACCTAGCCTACCAATCCATCCATCCATCCATCCACCCATCCATCCATCCATCCATCCATCCATCCATCCACCCACCTGTTCACTGGCCTTCCATCTGACTTGTTCTTTCATTACTTCATCTGTTCATTCTCTATATTTATTCAGCTAGTGTTCTCTCATTCATCCATTCATTCATTTAATGGTCAGTTTTCTCTGCACCCACTGCAGCTGTTCTTCCAGGTAGGTGATCAGTAGGCAGTCTCCCTGAGCCCTCTCTGTACCTTGCACTGAGGAGGGCTCTATAGGGAATGCGGAGGCAGACAAGAGCACTACTAGACCAGGAGGGCTAGATCAAGAAAAAGAAAACAAGCTGGAGAGATGGCTCACGGGTAAGAGCACTGACTGCTCTTGCAGAGGACCTGGGTTCAATTCCCAGCACCCCCGTTGTGACAAACCATCAGTAACTCCAGTTCCAGGGTATCTGATGACCTCTTCTGACCTCCGCAGGCATTGCACAACACAGGTGCACTTACATACATGCAGGCAATACAGTCATACACATAAAATAAAAATAAAATATTTTTTTTTAAAAAGGAAAAAACAGTTCCAAGCTCCAAATCAGGTGTGAACAGAAGTCACAACAGAACCAGAGGGAATGTGCAGGTGCAACAGAAACGCACAGAGCCCTACTGTGTGAGACAGTTAGGACAGGACAGACCACCTGCCCCGTACCAGCAGACACACTATGCTGTACGTGCCCGATTTCTCTCCCAGCCCTACCTATCCAAACTCCATCCTGCCATCCTGCCAGGCAAGACCCCAGGTCCAAGCATACATACCACATGCCCAGGAAGTACATGTTGCTGTCAAATAACTCCATGGAAATTAATTTAATATTTTTTAATTTTATTTATTTTTATTTTATGTTTATTCATGTATTGCCTGCATGTAAGTGCACCGTGTCATGCAATGCCTGGGGAGGAGAGAAGATGTCGTTGGATCCCCTGGAACTGGAGTTACGGACAGTTGACAGCTGCCATGTGGGTGCTGGGATTTGAACCTGGGTCTTCTGCAAGAACAGTAAGTGTTCTTAACCACTGAGCCATCTCTCCAGCCCCATGAATTTAATATTTTAAACCAAACAGACCTTAGGGGACAAAGTGTGAGGCATCTGACCATTCATCTAGAGCTTTCAGCATACTGCCAACAAGTGGTGCAGGTAGAATGGGCTGAAGATGAACTTTAAAAAATGGAAGAGGTGGCACACACCTTTAGTCCCAGCACTTGGGAGGCAGAGGCAGGCGGATCCCTGTGAGTTCAAGGTCAGCCTGGTCTACATAATGAGTTCCAGGACAGCTGGGGCTACAAGGAGATCCTATCTCAAAAAGACCAAAATAAATAAATAAACGAAGAAATAAGAAAAAGAAGAAAGATCACCACAGTACCATGGTATATACACCAGGCAGCTTGGGAGACCCAGAATGAGCTGATGGAGTCAGCACATGAAGAGCACACACCTAGAGACCTGCCACCCAGAGGGGCTGAGACAGCTCACCTCCATCAGCCAATCCAGGAGAACTGCTCTCATCCTAAGATGAAAGGTCTGGAGGCCCATCTCAATAAATGCAACCTGACTTCTTGGTCCAAACCCAGACCCCACCTGACCCAAAGGGAGCTGGAAATGGGGGTAAAGTACTCATGGAGGAGGGGATGGTGGCCCCAGGCCCAGGAATTAGGAGCTGGGGCCCGAGGAGTATAGAGGCAGGGTCAGTGCCTAACAGGCGAGGTAGGGGTGAGGGGCTCTGGGCCAGACTCAAGGTGAAGGGGACAGAGGTGTGCCCTCCACCCAGTGCCCCCCGCCATCTCCCATAGGAAAGTCTGTTGTGAGGGAAGCTGCCAGCCCTCCTCAACGGCTTATTCCAGAACAGCGAGCCGACGGTGGTGGGCATTATGGGCATGGTATCAGATGTGCTGCACTGCCTGGGCTCACAGGGCACAGACGCTCAGAGCCTCAGCGTCGCCACCAATGCCTGCTTCTTCTTTGATTATGTGAGTATGAGGACAGTGAGGCCTGGGCCTCCCACAGGCCTCCCCTTCCCTCCTCACGCCTCAGAACCCCTTCTGCCCTCTCACTGCGCTGGATACTGAGCCCAGGGGAACTGGCAGGCTGTGCACCCACAGGGGCACCAGAGCCGGCCAGCTGTCTTCCAGCCCCTTCCTCATGGCTAAAGAGTGCCAAGTCCCCCCCTCCCCACCAACTAGCCCCTCTAGATCCTGTCCTACCATTGACCACACAGACCTCTTAATCTAACACCAGTCTCTGTGCCCAAAATGGCCACCTCCCCTTCACTGGGAAATGGAGGATGAGCCACCCTACTGCCTCCATGGTACCTGGTTGTCTGGGTGACACTGTGCACCCCTGTGGGACAGGGTGATTCCATTTGAGGATGGTTTGGGACATGACCTGGGGCTCTGTCTGAGAGGGAGGTCTGACCCTTCTCTGAACCTGTCTGAGGAAGGAGGCATGACCCTACCCTGCATTCATAACCCTGACTGCGGGAGCATAGTGGGGTAAGAGCTCCAAGTTGGGGAGCATGGGATGCCCTCTAAGTCCCTGCCTTGTAGGAGCGGGACAAGATTCAAGCAGCAGCCATGGCAGACAAGGAGCTGAGCGGCCTGCAGACCCAGGTGTGCCAGAGCATGGTTGCTCCTGCACCTGAAGGACCAGTGTCCAGCTGTTGTCACGGTCAGTGCCCACCCACTGCCGTTCACCTCGGCCAGGGACAGGGCAGGTGGCCCAACCTGGCTGGGGCCAGAGGGCAGCAGCAAAGGGTCTAGCCACCCACACCACTTTACCAAACTGTCATCCCCCGGCATGCACTGGCACATATGCACATAGACCCACATATGCATATGACCCACATAGAGTGGGTCAGACCTGCAGGCTTTGCCAGGGCACAGTGAGACACGGCACTTAGTAAACCTGCTGAAGCACTAATGGAGTCCTCCCTACAGTCCTCCCTTGCCATGGAGCGGGAGCAAGAGCAGCCAGTTCCCCACAGAGAGTACACAGAGCTGCATGCCTTCCATGGGGTGCTGTGACGGGGAGGGGGGGGCGCTTCCACAGACACCAGCACAAGGGGCTGCTCTGGTGCCCACTGAAGCCTGTGGTCACTGAGGAGTGAAGGTCAGGCTCACCCACATGTGGACAGTGGGTGACCCCTCCCCGGGCTGTCTCTACAGCAGGCCAAGTTCACTTTCTACCGCTGCGCGGTGCTGCTCCGTTGGCAGCCACGGCACACCCTGTCCTGCACACTGGCCCGGGAGACTGGCCTCAGTGCCCGCCACTTCCTCTGGTCCTGCCTGGTGAGGGGCCGAGGATAGCTGTACCGCATGTACTGTCCTTCTCCCCAAGGAGGTAGGGATGGTGTGAGTAGAGGTCAGGGGTGCCTATGGCCCAGGCAGTGACAGGCGGCATCTCCTTTGGCCAGATGACCCACAGCCAGGAAGAGTTCAGCATCCACTTGTCACAAGCCATCAACTACCTGCACAGCCACCACCACCACATTAAGACCTGGGCAGCACTCTTCATAGGGCAGCCAGAACCAAGCTTGGAGTCCTCCACCCACACCCCCACCCCGGTCCACCCCCAGAAGGGGAGGACAGGAGAGGAGATGGGGTTGAGGAGGGCAGGGTGGGGCTCGAGCCCAAGAGCCCCCAGCCTCCACCCCACAGCTTTCCACCTTGCCCAGGGTACACTACCTGCTACCAACCCCAGGCTGTGTCACAGATGGTGAATGAAGAGGACATCAAGCTGCTGTTCTGCAGTGAGAAGCCGTCTCCAGGCTCCTAGCCTCGTTCAGCATGCCCCTTTCACAGACAGTGGCACTGAACCCTGTCCAGCCCAGTATAAGGATAAGACCCAGGCCTCCCAAGCAGACCCTGTCCCGCCAGGGCACCTGAGGGATGGGGGCTCTGCCCACTCCATGCTGCCCAGTGAGGAAAAGAACCCTCTTAGCCTCACACCCACCCTACCCAGATGGAGTTGGGAGGAAAGGGGGCTGCTCCCAGTCCAGGGTCACCTCTGACTTGTCCTTTCTTTCCTGAAGCTTTTAAAGACCTCAAAAAAGACTCAGAGCCTGGCACCCAGGAATTTGCCACCAGACAGCTCTCTTTCCTTCGAGAGGTGTCAGCCAGACCGAAGAAATGACTTCCAGACAGCCTCTCCACCTTCCACCTCCCAGGACAGTCCTGCCCCCTTGTCCACACAGACCTTGGTTGCATAACTTTTTTCCATTTGAAATAAAAAATTCTAGATTCGACAAAGAAGTGTAATACCTGCCCACTTCCAGTCCACCACCTGACCGCTCTCTACTATGGCCAAGCCAAGTCCCAAAAGATATTGGCAAGATTCAGGGTCAGGGTCAGGCAGGGAGGGGTGGAGCAGAGGCCAACTGTGAAGTCTGTGATGGACCCTGTTAATGAGAGCTCAGGAATGAGGTCAACTTCATGTAGCCTGAGCAGAGGTCACAGGCCCACAGCTGAGCAGCCCACTCATGGAGTGGGGGCATCCTCCAGTGTCCCAAGCTCTGCAGGGAATGTGGGACTGGACCCCCACCTCGGGGCCTTTCTAGCCCAGGACAGGATCTTTCTCCACTTTGCCTACAGCAGGGCTGGCCAGACAGCCCTAGACAAAGGCCTTGGCTATCTGTCCCCAGCTGTAGGCCCCGCAGACCTGCCAGCAGAGCAGAACACAGAGGGTCCCCAGCTCTCTGAGAACCCCCAGCCACCCCTTAGCCAGAACCTGCCCCTCAGCCTCAAGTTCCCCATTGGAAAAATGGGCAGACAGGCCCTCAGGTACAAAGAACTTGTGGGGGGGCGACTTTCCCATAGACTGTCATCCTCAGGGCCCACCAGACCAGCCAGGTCTACCCGGGGTGCTCAGTCAGCACACCCACCCCTGGGCTCTGTATCTCACCCAAGCACCTCTGGGACCTCCATACCGCACCACCACCACCCCAGCCCCATGGATTCTGTGCTGGACACACATAGACACACACACACATATACACGCACCACCTTGCCCAGGTGAACCCTTTTACTCTGTCACTCCCACCCCCTGGACTATGTGCCTCTTGGGGCAGGAATATGCTGCTGAAAACCTGGATGGTGGCCTGAAAAACTACAGTGATCTTGTGCAAATAGGCCATGGCTGCAGAGGAGTTTGCAGGAGCTGCTCACAAGGCTGCAGCCTGCTACCCAGGCACGAGGCCTGCCTTACTGGGAAGGGCAGGAACAACTGATTGCTGGTGGTCTGGGCAGACTCCTTGGGTGTCTCAGGACCTAGTCCAGAGCTGGGTCGGATGGGAGGACACTGGGCAGACGTGTGGAGCCTTAAGAGAGGACACAAGTGGGTGGCAAATGCAGATGGGAGATGGTCTGTGCGTGTTCTGAGCAGACAGGAAGGTCTGCAAAGGCCTATGGCCATGTCCACAGTGGTATCAGTACCCAGGGCGCTGGGGCGCACAGCCAGCCATCCCACCACACAGCCAGCCCTGCACCCGACTCCTCCCAGCCAGGCTCTGTCCCTCCTTCTCCCTTTTCCTCAGCTTATGAAAGAGCAAGTCCACAGCTCAGAACTTGTGGCAGGGCAATCGGACCCTACTTGGGCCCTATTCCACCCCAGCCTCCCCACACTTTCAGACCCACCTGTACCCCACACCACCCTGATGCCCTCACGCTGTCTTCCCTCCCTCCCTGGATGATGGGTGGCATTTTCAAAGTCAATGGTCTCTGCCCAAATCTCAGCCCACCACCCCTCACTGGGCTCTTCTCTGGAACCAAGGGGTTAAAAAACGGACCTATGGCTGAGGCCACCCCATGGGGCACATGTTCCTGGATAGTCCAGGTACACCCCACCCTGTCCTGCGGAGGGGACCCAGCCTTACTTTCTAATGCTCCAACCCCAGAACTGTCACTACGCCAAAGTGTGGTTCTGCCTTAATGTGTCAAAACCTTGCAGACCCAAGCTGGGGTGCAGAGCCTAGTGCGGCCACCAGAGGGTGCCATGGAAACATACAGAACTTTTAGCACACATTGGGACAGCAGTGAAGGGCACCTCAACCTCCCAACACCCTACAACCTCCACCTGACCCTGCAACACTCAACGCACATCCACGGCTTCTGTTTTATTGCCTTCAAGAGTCCAGAGCACCTTCAGGCCCAGGATTCAATGTGGTAGGTGCTGAGAACAGGTCAGGGTGAGGGCCGCTTTCGAGGTGCTGGGCCCAATGGTTAAAAACACACCCACGTGCAGTACACAGGCCGGAGAGGAGGCCTGGGCAGGGGGTGGAGTGGCTGCAGGACACCAGCAGGAAGTTCAGGAGCAGCCTCAGAGAGACAGCGTGGGCACCGACAGGGACAAAGACAGCCAGACAGATGGGCACAGAACTTGGCCCTTGGACTCCTTGAACACAGATGCGCTGAGGTTCAGGAGAAGAGGCAGCTGGAGGCGGCCAGGACCACTGTCCGGGTGTACAGCGCGTGGTCCCGAGCTACATGACGCAGCATCTGGTCTTGTGTGTGTGCGGGTCTTTGAACCGCAGCCTCTGCTTGGGCCGGTACTTCTCCAGGTAGGTAAGCTGCTTGCTGTTGATGGCCCCACGGCGCTTCCTGAGGAGAGAAAGGGGTCCTGGGGCCTGGGCACCTCACCTAGTCCAGGAAGTTGCAGAGCCCAGAGACCAGTGGGGCTGGAACAGGCCCTCCTGGCCAGCAGAGCACTTCCTGTCCTTAACTGTGTGACCTCAGGTGGAGGACCCACAGGGTGAGTCAAGAATGTGCTTTGGGGAGATACTGGGGTGGCCCAGGCTTAACGGGGGAGGCATGTCACCTTAATCAGCCAGCCTTCTTCAGACTTTGTATCAAAGCACACAGATGTGTTTGGTGAACCTCCACAGGTGAACACGGAGTGTGTGTCTGTGTTTCATGTGCCTCTGAGGGCGTATACAGAGTATGGATGTGTGCATGTGTATGCTGTCTGTGTCTGGTGTGCCCCCATAGGTGCATAGAGACGTGTCTGTGTGTGTGTGTGTGTGTGTGTGTATGTGTGTGTTTGGTGTGAGCCTGCAGGTGCATACAAAGTATGTATCTGTGTTTACTGTATCTCCACAGGGGCATACAAAGCGTGTACCTGTGTTTGATGTGCCTTTCCAGCTGCACACCAGTCTGTGTGTATCCAGGCTCCCCAGAGAACCTGAAGGCCAGCAGGCCCACACTGCCATTGCTGCCCAGGGGAGAAGAGATGGCATGGCTGGCACAAAAGGGCCATTTCAGGCAACACTAAAGTGTCCCCACAGCGAACGTGTGCCACACAAATACCACAGGCTGAGGCTGTAGCATCGACTGTGTAGTTCTTGCCCAGCTGATCAGGATCAGGCAGGTGGGGGCCCTCCAGGTAGGGCACAACACAAGGAGGTGCTGGCCTGGGAGCATCCAAGGACAGCAGAAGAGGCTGGGCCATGGACATCAGCTGAACAGTGAACCACAGGGCGGGGGACCTGGTGGTAGCAAAAGGCACTAGCCAGAGTTGGCATCCCTGGGGTAGAGGAGGGTTTGGTATCTGGTCTGGCTCTGTGATGAGAGGCAGACGGATGTCCTGGGTACATCCACTGAACAGCAAGGAGCCACCAAAGAGCTCTGTGTGCGAGGTCAGGAGCCTTGGCCACTGTCCCTCAGCTACAGCAGGTGAACCAGTTCAGGCTTCATCACCACCACTGGGTCCTGACTTCTGTTTACAAAGGTGACTTAGGGCTGACCCAGCCCCAGCTAGCCCAGGAAGCCTTGGCCAGGGAAACTTCACCAGAAACAGCCACTGACCAGAGAAGTGAGACGTGAGGGGAGAGAGGAGGCCATGGTGACAGCCCAGGATCCACTCAACTGCTAGGATCCACCCCAGATCCCCAGTGCCGCCCCCACTGGCCACTCACTGCCGGATGAACTGGATGGCATCCTCATACTTCATTCCACTCTCGATGAGGGCCAGTGCCACGAGGACTGGAGCTCTGTGGAGATGAGAAGGCTGAGGTCATCTGGGACCCTGAGCCCCGTCCCCGCTACCCCAGACCACCTGTCAAAGACACAGGGCATGGAGGCCTGACTTGCCCAATTCCCTCAGCTCCCTCGTGGAGAGCACAGACTCCAGAAAGCCCAACGTCAGGGGCTTCCCCTGCCTGGCTCATTCCATCTAATGCAGGCAACTGTTCTTCCTTAAGAAAGGGGTCAGGCCTAGGTGACAGCATGTCTCTGTGTCTGGGGTCACTCTTCTCCTAAATGAGGTACAGTGAGTCTCAACCATTGCAGGAGGGAGTCAGGTCAGATTCTGCAGGAACTTCCTCCCTGCCAAACTATGAAGGCCTTGCCTGGGAACCTTGGGCCTCAGAAAGGTCAAGTGGATGTGGCCCACACCCAAAAGCAAAGGCAATCAAGTTAGACCACAGGCTAAGCTCCCAGCTGCAACAGTGCCTGCCACCATGAGTCACACCCGTCACTCACCGTCCCAGGCCCGCCACACAGTGCACAGCCACACAGCTGCCCGGGTCATTGCAGAACTTGGCCTTCAGCAGGCTCAGCCAGTCCTCTACCACCTTGCCAGGAGGGGGTGCCCCATCGTCAAAGGGCCAGTCCTGTGGAAGAAGTAGCTGAGGGCCTGCCCTGGGGATGTTAGCTTTCTTTCCTGTCCCCTGGGGCCCACATAGGGAAGGGCCCAACCCAGGAAGGTGCAGGAAAGACAAGAGACTGGCATCTTAGGAGGCCCATCAACTGGTCCAGACCTGGACCTGTTGGGATCTGTTGGTAGCAGGGTAAACCCATGTGGGTCTGCTGGAGTCATCTGATGGAAGGAGGTTCTTGATCTCACTATCTCTCTCCTCCCTGCATCCAGTCAAGGCACCTTTGTGGAGACCAGCAGTCTGTGTCACTGCCCTGAGTCTAACCCAAATCCCTCCTGCTGCAGAGGCAGGGAGGGCACAGAGTACCTGGTGCAAAGAGGTACTGATATGCCTCTGTCTCACGCTCTTCCAAGCACCCATGCAATGGGAGGCCCTTGAGGCTCACAGAGGCCTCTAAGGTCTCATGGCCAGGAGGGGTCAATGACAGGATTGATCCCGGGCCCATGTGATCAGGAGGGGTCAATAACAGGATTGAGCCTGGGCCCAGGATTGATACCAGCCAGTTCTTCTCTCCATACTGCCAGGCAGTGGATATGAGACCCAGTCCATAGACACAGGGTCCACACAGGGGAGTGACCTAGGGTCACTCTAACACTGAGGACAGGACTACAAGACCCTAGCAATTAGTCAGAGCTTGCTACACAAGGCCTGGCCCACCCATGCACCAGTGTGGGACAGGAAGGTCCTGCACCAGGGAATTGCAATCTGCCAGGCCGCAGGATGGCTGCCTCTGCTCTGGGGCTCAAAGCACTATGGCCCATCCCGCAGAGCTACCCCTCCTCCACTTAAACTAAGTCCCCAGAGGTGAAGAGCCAAGGAGACAGCTGCTAGGATCCTTCCCCATGACCTCCACACAGGGCCTCCAGGGGACCCACTGCTACCCAGCGATAGGATCCCAAATGGCAAGCAGTGAGAGGCTGAAAAGAGGCCCCTGGGATAGCCCAGTCATGGAGGAGCCAGGCTGTCCCACACTGGCTCTGGACCAGGACAGGCAACTGCTGAGCCCCAGCTGATCTGTACAAGAGGGCTCCATCTCCACCAGGCAGGGCTGTCAGGGCTCAAAGCCCAGGCTACAATGCCAAGTACACCAGGCCGATAGAGACCTCACTATTACAGGAATGTCACGCCCCAGGTGAGCCCTCCTCCTCTGGCTGTGGCCTCAGAGAATGTCTGACTCCAAGCCTCAACTACCCCAGGATGGAAACACAAGAGGACTCTAGGAGACCACAGACTGAGCTAGCACTCAGGAGCTGTGGCCAATAGATCCCACCTCAGGCTAGGTCTAGGAACAGGAGTACAACGGGGATAACTTTTGCAAAACTATCTGTCCTACACACCAGCTCAGGTACCCACACTCCTATGGCCCAGGCATGGACAGTCTGGGATGTGGTAAGTTGCAGCAGAGGCCCCAGCTCCCCAGTGAAGAGCCCCAATCCCGCTGCCCAAGTCTGCCTTGGATCAGCCACTGTGCCCAGAGCCACACCCCCCTCACCACAACAGTGATGCCGTCCTTCTCCAGAGGGGTCTTGTCATAGGTCACTTCGCACACTCGCACCACAGTGGTGGCCCCGTACTTCTTCAGGTCCTGGGGTGGGAAGAGGGAAGGCCTGAACAGGGGCTCGGGACCTAGAACCTCAAGCCCACAACTGAGTCCCCTCAGGCCTGGCCCACTGGGGCTCCCAGGCAGGGCTGAGACCTCTTGCCCCCCACACCCCCACACGCCCCCAAACAAGCATGCTCATGAAGTAGCAGGGTGGATCTAGAAGCTCAGTGACCGACAGGGTGGCCTTTGCTGGGGCTTCTGAGTTGCTTATCTCCATCCCCCTGGAAAAGGGAAGGTGCCCGCCTGTGTTCACTGAGACCCAAGGCTCAACTGCTGAGCTATGGCCCCTGCCCATCACCTCCCACTTCTGCAGTACCCAGGACAAGGGGTCTCGGCAGCAAGACCTGGCTCTCCAGATAAAGCCGCTGGAACTCCAGCAGGGTGGCCCCAGCCCCCAGACAGCCTTGTATCTGCACAGGCTGCCCAGCCCGGGCTGCACAAACAGGTCCCACACAGGTCTTTCTGGGTCTCTAACAAGCAGGCCTCGGGTAAGGGCCCCAGAGCCAGCAAGGTAGAATCAGTCAGACTCCAGTGGGGAAGCCACATCTCCAGAGAAAAGGTCACCCAGCTCACAGCCAACAAGGGGTATTTATACCCATGGCCACAAGCAGGGCCAGCCCCCACCTACCTGCTCCCAGCAGATATTTTAAGAGTGGTAAGGAATGACTGGACCTTGCTGGCCATGAGATGGGGACACCAGACTCAGCAAGGCCAGGACCCAACTATTCTGAGAGTGCAAGGAAATGAGAGGACTGTCCACCTCAGAGGCCACAGGGACACCAGAGAGGCCTTCTGCGCCTCCAGGAGCCCTAACTCTGGTCATACATTGAGCCCTGACCCTGGTCACTCACTGAGCCCTGATTTTGGTCACTCACCGAGATCTGACCCTGTCACACACTGAGCCTGCATCCTGCTCATACTCTGAGTCCTGATCCTGATCATATACTGGGCCTTGATATGTCACACACTGAGCTCTGACCCTAGTTATATACTGAGTCTTGATTCTCGTCACTAAGTCCTCATCCTGGTAACACTCTGAGCCCTGACCCTAGTTATATACTGAGTCTTGATTCTCGTCACTAAGCCCTCATCCTGGTCACACTCTGAGCCCTGACCCTACTTATATACTGAGTCTTGATTCTGGTCACTAAGCCCTCATCCTGGTCACACACTGAGCCCTGACCCTAGTTATATACTGAGTCTTGATTCTCGTCACTAAGCCCTCATCCTGGTCACACACTGAGCCCTGACCCTAGTTATATACTGAGTCTTGATTCTCGTCACTAAGCCCTCATCCTGGCCACACTCTGAGCTCTGACCCTAGTTATATACTGAGTCTTGATTCTCGTCACTAAGCCCTCATCCTGGTCACACGTTGAGCCCTGACCCTAGTTACTAAGCCCTCATCCTGGTCACACACTGAGCCCTGACCCTAGTTATATACTGAGTCTTGATTCTCGTCACTAAGCCCTCATCCTGGTCACACGTTGAGCCCTGACCCTAGTTACTCACAATGCTCTTTTCCCAGTCCCTCCACAGGCCCTGCTGTTAACTCAAGGGTGTCAGCTGTGAGAGAGACAGAGTACCCAGCTCTGTGCCCAGGGTCCAGATTTCCTAACAGCGGGGTACCCACTGCTTCCCTCTAGGCACTCTTCCCTGCATTGATGCCAACAAATCCGTGGGGCTTAGCTCATGCCACAGGGAAGGACTAAGAGACTAAAGGCTAGCCTGGCATGATGGCTCACACCTCTCTAATCCCAGCATTCTTTGAGACTGAGTCTAGCCTGGGATGGTCTACACAGCGAGTTTGTGGCCAGCTGGGGATACACAGTGAGACCCTGTCTCAAAAAAACCAAAGACAGGGCTGGAGAGACGGCTCAGTGGTTAAAAGCACCAACTGCTCTTGCAGAGGACCAGGGTTTGAGTCCCAGCACCCACATGGTGGCTACGAACTGTCCTTAACTCCAGTTCCAGGGGAATCTGAAGCCCTCTTCTGACCTCCGCAGCACTGCACAACACGTATGCACTCACATACATGCAGGCAATACACTCATATACATAAAAAAATAAAAATATATTTTTTTAAAAAAACCAGAGATTAAGTCCACAAAAGCGCCTTCCACAAACTGCCCTGCACACAGCTGCAGGCTCTGCAAGCAGCCCTGGGTCTGCGGCAAGGAGCCCCGCACAGGGGCCCCAGCAGAGCCATGCTGACCAGTTCCGACTCTGCTCCCTGCACAGGCTCTACAAACACAGCTGGTCACATCTGGGGGCCGTGCACAGCAGGCATCTCTACCTGTCACCTCTCCAAACTGCAGTGGTCACTTTCCCATGGCCAACTATGACCCCTTGCCTTACATAGCCACAGTTCACACAAACTTGTGAGCCAGGAAGGTGTCCCGTTCCCCACAGCCTGTTCAAACCCAAGGTTTCCCCATGACTGAGCTTCTTACAGCCCAGACTGGCCACAAGGTGGATCTCCTGTCCCCACCTGTCTGTCTTCAGGTCATTTTCTCAGTGAGCAGCCCTCTACCATAGGCCTCTTTCCTGCTCAGCCTCTGCAGAGGCCAAGGTCACCCAGCATTCAAGATTACTGCAGCCTAGGCAGTGCCCCTGTGCTCACAAGCCTGCAGCCAGCACTCCAGGGAACCCAACTGACCCCCAACACCTTTCACACCTTGACCCCCCCAGGATACCCACCCAGCCTGCTCACCTCGATGAAAGCACTGAGGGTAGCATTGCTGGGGTTGTGCGTGATGAGGAAGCGCATGTTCCTGTAGCTCACCTCCACCGGTGCGGGCCGGTTCATGCGGGCCATGCCTCCGGGGACCAGGAGAGGACCGGCCAGCAAGGGCTGCACGGGGGCTCCCCCAGCCCCCCACACCAAGTCCAGCGAGATCCCCGTGCTTGTTTGAAAAGAAAAGATTTCTTAAAGCCTCGTCCCCACACCCCGCACAAATATTGTGCAAATACTTGAGGGAGGGCAAGAAAGCTGCCCAGCCTTGAATTCCGAAAGAAAACCCGATTCTAAAAAAGAAAAAAAGAAACAAAACACTCCCCCACCCCAGTAAGACGGGCAGTTCCAAAGTCCTGTCTCAGTGTAGGCAAAAAATAAAAATAACAACAACCAAAAAAAATCAGCAAAGGAAACTTCAAGAACCCACAATGGTGTCTCTGGCTGCAGAGAGGTGTCCTGTGTGGGGCAGTTGCTGGGGATGCCTCCTCTACATGGGTGAATGGAAGGCCGTCTTTGCACAGAGCTGGGCCCCACGCCCCTAGGAACAAAGGGAAAATGAACTTGAATTCAGCCAAACTCTGGTGGCCCTGGGCCGTGGTGGGCAGGCAGCCGCTGATCTGCAGTCTGTCACGTTACCCCATCAGGGAACAGCAAGTCCAAGAGAGGGGCAGGAGGCTCAGGCAGCAGCCCTGGGTACAGGCCTGGCAGCAGAGGCCATTGGCGGGCAAGGGCAATGGTGAGGGTCAGAGGGGCACAGGCCGCCTCAGCAGCGGCTCAGGCGATGTTGGGAGCGGCAGCACTCAGAACTGGCCCTCTGGGGCGCCTCCATCAATTGCAAGTTGTTCTTCAGAAGACACGATCTATAGAAGGGTAAAAAAAAAAAAAAATGGGTGGGCCTCCTTGGGCCTCAGTTTCCCCATGTGAGCCTCCTGTCAGGGCTGCCCCAGACCCCTGGGGTGACAGGACAGCCACACACAGGCACCAGGGCAGGGTGTCAGGACTTGCCCCAGGACCATGTGAACCCTACAAGCAGAGTCTGACTGCCACAACAGAGGCCACGCCCCTGAGCCTGGTCCTCCGCCCCACAGCCCCTGAGCCTGGCCAGCCCCTCCTGGCCACTGCACAACCTCCAAACCGCGACCATTCTGCAAGAGCTAGCCTCAGGGACAATGGGTACTGCGGGGGGGGGTGGGGGGGGTGGCGAGGCTGTATGGGCCTCAAATGCTGCCCCTCAGGCTTTCTGTAGTCTCCACCCCCAGCCACCACTCACTCCAGCTGGTCAGCCACCAGCAGTAAACAAGACACTCTGCCCTCCAAGAAACCACAGGCCAAAGGGCCAGCTGCCAGGTTCATACCAAGGAGGTGACAGCACAGGTGGCCGGGAAGGGGTCACACCATGGCAGGGCCCTGGGGAAGGACACTACAGAGGATGTCAGCTTGGCCTTTCCACCTCGGTCTCTCCTCTTCTAATCTACTAGCTGCAAGGGATCCCCAAAGCAGCCAGCCCCCCCCCACACACACACCCCTGGAGGGGCTGGGAGACCCTGGGCACATGCACAGTGAAAAGATGAACAAGATGGCACCACAGTCCCTCAGCCTGTGACCCAGTGGTTAGCAGATCCGGAGTCCCTGACTCAGCCCATACCCCACTCTCTCTGCTCAAAGGAAGAACCCTCCTAGCCCTCCACAAGGCAGAGTTCTCCCTCCTTCCTCCACCCACACCGCTTACCTCTGCCTCTGTTCCAGCACCCACTTCTCCCGTGTCCACGAGGCAGGCCAGGCCCCTGGAGCCTCAGCCTGGCTGCAGGAGGCTCCAGCCTAGGGTCCTGGGTTCTGGCCTCAAGCTGTGGGCACAAGCCCCACTGGCCAGGGCTTAGCTGTGCTGACGGCACAGGTCCCTCAGTCCCCACCTTCTACACCTAGGGATGGCTTAGTGCGCCCTCCGCCCACAGTCAGCACCACAACTCACAACTAGCCCTTGCTACCATTCTGGCGGGGCTAAGATGGAGGGGCACCTAGAAGGGGAAGGGCAGAGCAGAGTCCTGTGCCTGCTTTAGCCAACCAGGGTCTCAACCCTGTAGCTACCGCAGCATCCAACCCTGTGTGGATGAGGAGAGCCCCAGGGCTGTAGCACAAACACCTGGGCCTCTTGGGAGGGGTGTCCCAAGTGTGCACACTGCAAACCTTTGGTGTTTACAGAAGGAAGGCCCCAGGAAGCTGGGGCACAACGGCAGGGCTGGTCACCCACTACTGCAGGACTGGTCACCCACTGCGATCACCACAGTGCAAGAATGAGGGGGTCTGTGAGACCCTGGGATAACATAGGCCATGGCCTAGCTGTGCTACCCGGCGTTACTGCCTGTCCCACTGGGCAGAGGGGAGTCTGAATCACCCCATAACGCTCCTCCCAGGCCTGCGGGGCATGGAGGTTAGACCAGCTGCACCAGGTATAGATGTACCTGCATCAGGTATAGATGCACCGGCTGGCTCGCTTCTTGCTGTACCGGGGCAATCTGGGCCACCCCCCCACCCCCCCCACCCCGCCCCGAATGAAAGCAAAGGCACATGCCAGGCCTCATGCCCCAGGCTCCTCCTCGGGACTGCCTCTAGGAGGAGCCTGGAGGCCTCCACACATGGCGTTCCTGAGGACCCAGAGCACAAGGACAGGGGTGCCAACCACCAAAGCCCTGGCCGGCCCCACCCCAGCAGGCCTGGCTCAAGGCTTATGGACCCACCTGGCCTTCCTCTAATCCTAGCAGCTCCAGGTGTGGGGGGTGGACAGGCCCCTCAGGGGCAAAGTAAGCCATGACCCAAGCCTCAAGGCCCAGCTATGAGAGGCACAGCGCAGTGCACCCTGCCCTATCACTGTGGGTCCAGCCAGTCTCTCCCATCAAGTGGCCACCCCCGCACTCAGGGGTGCCTACTGCGCACCTAGGCCCTTCCTCCCACAGGCCCCTCCCTGCACTGGCCCAGCCTTCTCTGGCCATACCCTAATCCCTCTGCTGCTCCCAGAACCAGCATGTTTTCAAGAACCATTTTTGTCGATGTTTGCCAGATGAGGAAACGAGCCAGCAAGACATGGAAGGACATTCTCTGGACTCTGGCCAGTCCCCACCGACCAGCTACCTGGGTTTTCTCAACCATGAGTCTAGGAAGCAGGAGCACTGAACCCCAGGGCGAAGAAGAGACAGAGGTTCAGGGACGCCCCACCCTTCCATGATGGAATCAGGGTCCATCTGGCTTGGGGGGGAGCCCTATGTGACACTGGGATGGGCCCCCCCGCAGCCCAGGGCTCTGTGGGGTCAGGATAAGTAAGTGCCCCGTGGGTGGGCTGGGGACCCCGGGGAGGGGGGTGCTGGGCGCGGGGTGAGGGTGTGCAGCTCCCGGGCCTCTGCAGAGCTTCCCATGCAGCCCTCCAGGGGCAGGCCCAACCCGACCCACTGGGGTGCAGGAGGGTCCACGAGGCCGGTCCCCGCGCCCGCCGCCCGGCTCACCCGCAGGCGTGCTCCGCCTCCATGCGCCC